>NC_091155.1:29342987-29364188 GCF_040958095.1 Procambarus clarkii
ACGCACGCACGCACACGCGCGTGGTCCATATCTCACGGAGCAGCAACCTCACCCCCGCCGCTTGTCCCATAACTCTCCATAATGACTAACAGATTCATCACTTGGACTGTTAATGCCACATTCTTTGGAGTCATCCAAAGACCATCTCGCCAACAATATTCTTTCGTTGCAAATTTTCACAATGGGAATGGCAACCAAATTGAGGAAATTGGTCGTGACACATTAGTAATGATTTCCAGCCGCTTCAAAATAGAGGATTTCATCATGAAATTGCTGGATTTTTATTCTCCTTCTGAAATTTAGGATTCCTAAACACGCAAGGTAAAATTGAATTATTTTTTGTGTGTGTGTCTCTCTCTTTATCTCTCTATCTTTCTCTCTCTCTCTCTCTTTGTCTCTCTGTCTCTGTCTCTCTCTGTCTTTCTCTCTCTCTCTCTCTCTCTCTCTCTCTCTCTCTCTCTCTCTCTCTCTCTCTCTCTCTAACGAAAATCATTCGGGGTTCCCGCCTCGGGGTACGTCCCACACAGTTTACTCCACAATTTATTTTCAGCTTCACACCAGCGTACATGCCTAAAGACGAACATTTTTGGCATGCCTGGTGGTGGCTTCAACCCTGCTGGGTCACCAGGCGACGCTGCACCCACCTCCGCTATAGTGGTCTTATCTGTACCATATTTCTGTGTGATTGTAAGTAATCCGCGGGCCGCCGCACCTGTTTCTCCCTCCCGGGTTAATTATTTGGCGGCAACTGCTTAATTAGGGCGTGTTCTGGGCTCACCTTTGGCCGGTGGTCACAACACACTTGATGCCCACACCTGATGGTCACACCTGGTCATGTGTAGGCCACATCTGAGTGTTCCTAACTACACTGGCATACTTGGAGTAATTGGCCATATCTCTGTGTGGTTCACAGAAAGTGTTACATAAACACCACCTGATGGACCGAACATTACACCCACCACCTGATGGACCAAACATTACACACACCACCTGATGGACCGAACATTACACACACACACACCACCTGATGGACCGAACATTACACACACACACATACCACCTGATGGACCAAACATAACACACACACCACCTGATGGACCGAACATTACACACACACACATACCACCTGATGGACCAAACATAACACACACACCACCTGATGGACCGAACATTACAAACACACACACACACCACCTGATGGACCGAACATAACACACACACCACCTGATGGACCGAACATTACAAACACACACACACACTACCTGATGGACCGAACATTACAAACACACACACACACTACCTGATGGACCGAACATAACACACACACCACCTGCTGGACCGAACATTACACACCACCTGATGGACCGAACATTACACACCACCTGATGGACCGAACATTGCACACCACCTGATGGACCGAACATTACACACCACCTGATGGACCGAACATTACACACCACCTGATGGACCGAACATTACACATACACCTGGCTGTGGTGGTGCTGGCGGTGGTGGTGCTGGCAGTGGTGGTGCTGGCGGTGGTGGTGCTGGCAGTGGTGGTGCTGGCGGTGGTGGTGCTGGCAGTGGTGGTGCTGGCGGTGGTGGTGCTGGCAGTGGTGGTGCTGGCGGTGGTGGTGCTGGCAGTGGTGGTGCTGGCGGTGGTGGTGCTGGCAGTGGTGGTGCTGGCAGTGGTGGTGCTGGCAGTGGTGGTGCTGGCAGTGGTGGTGCTGGCAGTGGTGGTGCTGGCAGTGCTGGTGCTGGCAGTGGTGGTGCTGGCAGTGGTGGTGCTGGCGGTGGTGGTGCTGGCAGTGGTGGTGCTGGCGGTGGTGGTGCTGGCAGTGGTGGTGCTGGCAGTGGTGGTGCTGGCGGTGGTGGTGCTGGCAGTGGTGGTGCTGGCAGTGGTGGGGAAAAATGCGTGCCAGGTGGGGTAATTTCCCTGCCACGTGTTCCCTCCGGGTTTTTCCTCGATTTAGTTCACACAGCAAGACGAAGTTCAGAGAATTTTGCCAACTCTTAAAACACTAAAGTTGTGCTTGAAGGATGAGAAGGAGGAGGAGGAGGAGGAGGTAGGAGAGGGAGCAAGAGTATTAGGAGGTGAAGGATCAGTAGAAGGAGGATCAGGAGTAGGAAGAGCATGAGGATCAGGAAAAAGATGAAGATTAGAAACTCATATTTTTCTAATCTTTCATCTACATTCATATACATATTGAAAATACATAGATCCATGATTGTGAGTCGAGAACGAAGCCAACTGTACTACGAAATTCGACTTGAGTGGAATCCAACACAGGAAGATGACTCCACCAGAACACACAGAAATCACAATGACATGACATACCAAAAAGAAAATAAATTAGAGTGTCAGGATTTGAACCGTCGTCACGGTGACTACCTGAACAGCAGATACTCGCCTTACCCCACTTAACCACGACGTGAGAAACACTGTTCAACCTGGATATTCATCAGGACGCTGGTTCAAATCCCCGCCCTGCTCTTATATGATGTTCTCATGACTTCACCTGTTTTGTAAGGTGTCTAGAACACAAGTCACTGGGACATCATCGCAGGGACGATGTCACATCTGAGTCAGTTAGACTTGGTCGGTGTTTAGCAATAGACAGAGGAAGACCTGATTGTTGTTATGCTGTCTCAGGTTTGTGGTGAGATTATCAGACACTTCAACTGCTGATCAGACATAAACAACACATTGTCTCAGTCTAAAACATACAAATAATGCGCCCATTAAGTCACCTCTGCTCAGTGGGTGCAGAGGTGACTGTGTGTCTCTCCAACACTCCACCACTAGTGTGTGTGTCTCCAACACTCCACCACTAGTGTGTGTCTCTCCAGCACTCCACCACTCCACCACTAGTGTGTGTCTCCAACACTCCACCACTAGTGTGTCTCTCCAACACTCCACCACAAGAGTGGGTGGAGAGGTTAGTGTCTTCCACTCCAACACAAGAGGGTGACCAAGTGGGGGAGAGTGGACGGTCCTCCAACACAAGGGAGGAGACAACAGACAAAAGATTTATTGATTTCCAAAGGTTATGGTTTCTTTGTTCGCATTGACATGCCCATAATATATATATATATATATATATATATATATATATATATATATATATATATATATATATATATATATATGTCGTACCTAGTAGCCAGAACGCATTTGTCAGCCTACTATGCAAGGCCCGATTTGCCTAATAAACCAAGTTTTCATGAATTAATTGTTTTTCGACTACCTAACCTACCTAACCTAACCTAACTTTTTCAGATACCTAACCGAACCTAACCTATAAAGATAGGTTAGGTTAGGTTAGGTAGGGTTGGTTAGGTTTGGTCATATATCTACGTTAATTTTAACTCCAATAAAAAAAATTGACCTCATACATAATGAAATGGGTAGCTTTATCATTTCATAAGAAAAAAAATAGAGAAAATATATTAATTCAGGAAAACTTGGCTTATAAGGCAAATCGGGCCCTGCATAGTAGGCTGAGAAGTGCGTTCTGGCTACTAGGTACGACATATATATATATATATATATATATATATATATATATATATATATATATATATATATATATATATATATATATATGCGGAAAATCCACAGAGAAATATGAAATGAGGTGAACGTTTCGGCTCTGTTAAAGCCTTTGTCAACACCAGACTGACTAAGGAGAAGGGAGAAGGGGGAGGATATATTGGCCGACACCTGACCAACCCATCCCTAGGGTTGGTCAGGTGTAATTAACCAAAAACAGGTATAGCTTAGCTTAGAATGGTCAAAGAGGATTAAGCGGTCAGAGAATAAGGATGAAAGATTAAAGAAAAGCCTCATGAACACACAATATATGAATATACAATTATAATGAGACATTGTAAGCCTCTGTATCAGAGTTGTTTCTTAAACTGTTGTGCAATATTATAACTTAAAAATGGATCAAGTTTGTACATTCCAGTACTAACATTAAGAAGATTTGGACACTGACTGATTAGAGCAGACTCAATCAAATTACGTTCCACGAAATCACCACAATTGGTAATGCTTTTTGCCCCATTCATCCCAATTGCCCAAATCAATTGTGGTGATTTCGTGGAACGTAATTTGATTGAGTCTGCTCTAATCAGTCAGTGTCCAAATCTTCTTAATGTTAGTACTGGAATGTACAAACTTGATCCATTTTTAAGTTATAATATTGCACAACAGTTTAAGAAACAACTCTGATAGAGAGGCTTACAATGTCTCATTATAATTGTATATTCATATATTGTGTGTTCATGAGGCTTTTCTTTAATCTTTCATCCTTATTCTCTGACCGCTTAATCCTCTTTGACCATTCTAAGCTAAGCTATACCTGTTTTTGGTTAATTACACCTGACCAACCCTAGGGATGGGTTGGTCAGGTGTCGGCCAATATATCCTCCCCCTTCTCCCTTCTCCTTAGTCAGTCTGGTGTTGACAAAGGCTTTAACAGAGCCGAAACGTTCACCTCATTTCATATTTCTCTGTGGATTTTCCGCATAAAATGATCAGTGTTTTGTGATCGTCAATTGCATATATATATATATATATATATATATATATATATATATATATATATATATATATATATATATATATATATATATATATATATATATATATATATATATACACACAGATTCCTGGGAGTTTAAGCGCTGATATGTGTTGTACTCTGCGCCAGATCAAGCATTTCTCTAATAGATTTAATAGAGAAAATAGAACGGGGGTAATTACATTAGACAAGTAGCGTTTGGAAAGGCGGGGTCCAAGAACTAGCCGCTCGATCCTGCAGATGCAAATAGGTGGACACAAATAGGTGAATACGCCCATCCAACACAGGTTATACACGAGTCTCCCTGTCGTCTATCTTTCCCTTGGCGACTCCGTTTTCTCTGGTAATTATCCTCTGCAGTTAAGGACAGAATTAAAGCCAAAGTTGTAGATGAATTGGTTTGGGGAGCAGGGAGGCGCTGGGGGGCAGGGAGGGGGAGGCTTGGTGCAGACTGAGGGAGGTGGGGGCAGGGAGAGTGAGGGAGACGCTGGGGGGCAGAGAGAGAGAGAGACAGGAAGGATACATATTTGATACATGCAGAGAGAGAGAGAGAGAGAGGAATAACAGAGAATAATACTGGTAATCATAGCACAAGTTAAAATGAAGCCTCCAGACCGCTGCCTGGCCATACAGAGTGGAGGTGAGGCCACTGTGCCTCCAGTATGGCTGAGTGGAGTGCTCGTGTCACAATATGTTCACTACTATGTCTTACAGTGTACATACAACACAGCAACATTCAACTTAATATCATTGACAACATATAGACACATTGGCACAAGCTCGTCCCCAATCAACACTCGCCTCCAAGTCTCCACTTGAAATTCAAATCCCCCACTATAATTTTTTCCACTAATCATCCACGTATTAATTAAAATTAATAAAAAAATCCTTAAAAACACAAAATCATTAAAAAATAATAAAGACAGAGAGCAATGGCTTCGTAATGCCAAATACTTGTCGATTACTGTTGTACTGTATAAACACATACACACAAGTACATTGTGTGTTGTGTAAATATCTATACGCTGGAAATTACAAATGTCTAGTGAAGGTATTCTCGGCTGATGTTACCTGGGCCAGGTACAGATATGTAAATTAATTAGTGATGCTAATTAGATCCTTCAGTTGTGTTGCAGATGTGGATCAATTATCCACAGCCGGGAAGGTGCGAGAGAAAGTGTTTCAGGTGTGGGATACACTTTCTCTACCCCCCTCTAGTGGTAGTGGGGGTCCCTCTACCCCCTCTAGTTGTCGTGGGGGGTACCTCTACCCCCCTCTAGTGGTAGTGGGGGGTCCCTCTAGTGGTAGTGGGGGTCCCTCTACCCCCTCTAGTGGTAGTGGGGGTCCCTCTGACGACCGTAGAGTGCCATTGGTGCGGTGGTCACGGTACTGTGTACGTTTAGGGGTGACCGTGCATGGCATGGGTTCGAATCCTCGCCGGGTCAATTAGAGTTCTTAGTGATTATATATATATATATATATATATATATATATATATATATATATATATATATATATATATATATATATATATATATATATATATATATATATGTTGTACCTAGTAGCCAGAACGTCGTACTCGGCCTACTATGCAAGGCCCGATTTGCCTAATAAGCCAAGTTTTCATGAATTAATTGTTTTTCGACTACCTAACCTACCTAACCTACCCTAACCTAACTTTTTCGGCTACGTAACCTAACCTATAAGGATAGGTTAGGTTAGGTAGGGTTGGTTAGGTTTGATCATATATCTACGTTAATTTTAACTCCAATAAAAAAAAATTTACCTCATACATAATGAAATGGGTTGCTTTATCATTTCATAAGAAAAAAATTAGAGAAAATATATTAATTTAGGAAAACTTGGCTTATTAGGCAAATCGGGCCTTGCATAGTTGGCTGAGAAGTGCGTTCTGGCTACTAGGTACGACATATATATATATATATATATATATATATATATATATATATATATATATATATATATGTATATATATATATATATATATATATATATATATAAATATATATATATATATATATATATATATATATATATATATATATATATATATGCAAACAAGCCTGAATGGTCCCCAGGACTATATACAACTGAATGTGAGTTTTCAGTTATATATATATATATATATATAAATATATATATATATATATATATATATATATATATATATATATATATATATATATATATATATACGTTCCCCTTTTCTCTCACACATTCCAACTCCTCTCTCTTTTTTGGGGGGGTGGGGGGAGTAAAGAGGAAGAAGAGGCATAGGTGAAGGGAAGTTTAGAAGTGTGAAATAAAGTGAGAGGTATGAAAGCAGGCGGGCTGTCCGCCTTGCTGACACGATGTGTGGGTGTTGGCAGCTAAGCTAAGCTGGCTCTCTCTTGTCAGGGAGCTGTGAGTGTGTGAGAGGTTCTTCACATGTGTTTCATCATATATGGATGTCTCTCTCTCCCCTCTACTGGTAGGGGTGCCTCTCTCTGTTCCTCTGGTGGTAGTACGGTCCCCTCTACCTCCTCTAGTGGTAGTGGGGACCTCTTCTTGTGGTAGAGGGGGGGACCCCCCTCTCCGTCTTCGATAGAGGTTTAATTAAAAAGACTCAGTTGTAGCGTCCAGCCTGTCCCCGCTTCTTGATCAATGTGGACAGTGCCTGTCACCCCTCCCTCCCGGTACGTGAACCGGTACACCTCGGTATGTGACCCGGTACACCCCAGTACACCCCGGTATGTGGCCTGGTACACCTCGGTATGTGACCCGGTACACCCCGGTATGTGGTCCGGTACACCCCGGTACGTGGCCCGGTACACCCCAGTATGTGGTCCGGTACACCCCGGTACGTGGCCCGGTACACCCCGGTATGTGACCCGGTACACCCCGGTATGTGGTCCGGTACACCCCGGTATGTGGTCCGGTACACCCCGGTATGTGGCCCGGTACACCCCGGTACGTGGCCCGTACGTGACTCGGTACACCCCGGTATGTGGCCCGGTACGTGACTCGGTACACCCCGGTACGTGGCCCGGTACACCCCGGTACGTGGCCCGTACGTGACTCTTTACACGTATGTGGCCCGGTACGTGACCCGGTACACCCCGGTACATCTCGGGTACATAATCCAGTGTGTGTGTACTCACCTAGTTGTTCTTGCGGGGGTTGAGCTCTGGCTCTTTGGTCCCGCCTCTCAACTGTCAATCAACTGGTGTACAGATTCCTGAGCCTACTGGGCTCTATCATATCTACACTTGAAACTGTGTATGGAGTCAGCCTCCACCACATCACTTCCTAGTACATTCCGTCTGTTAACTACTCTGACACTGAAAAAGTTCTTTCTAACGTCCCTGTGGCTCATGTGGGTACTCAGTTTCCACCTGTGTCCCCTTGTTCGCGACCCCCCCCCTTCTCCCCGTATTAAACAGTCCATCCTTGTCTACTCTGTCAATTCCCCTGAGAATTTTTGTATGTGGTGATCATGTCTCCCGGGCTCTTCCGTCTTCCATTGTCGTGAGCTGCATTTCCCGCAGCCTTTCCTCGTAACTCATGCCTCTTAGCTCCGGGACTAGTCTAGTGGCATACCTCTGAACTTTTTCCAGCTTCGTCATGTGCTTGACAAGGTACGGGCTCCATGCTGGGGCCGCATACTCCAGGATTGGTCTTACATATGTGGTGTACAAGGTTCTGAAAGATTCCTTTCATAGGTTTCTGAAGGCAGTTCAAATGTTAGCCAGCCTCGCATATGCCGCCGATGTTTTTCTTTCGATGTGGGTATCAGGAGTCAGGTCTGGCGTGATATCAACTCCTAGATCTTTCTCTCTGTCCGTTTCATGAAGGTATGTGTGTGTGTGTGTGTGTATTCACCTAATTGTATTCACCTAGTTGTGTTTGCGTGGGTTGAGCTTTGCTCTTTCGGCCCGCCTCTCAACTGTCAATTAACTGTTTCTAACTACTACTACTACTATTTTTTTTCTCCACACCACACACACACACACACCCCAAGAAGCAGCCCGTGATAGCTGACTAACTCCCAGGTACCTATTTACTGCTAGGTAACAGGGGCATTCAGGGTGAAAGAAACTTTGCCCATTTGTTTCTGCCTGGTGCGGGAATCAAACCCGCGCCACGGAAGTACGAGTCCTGCGCGCTATCCACCAGGCTACCAGGCCCCTGTGTGTGTGTGTGTGTGTGTGTGTGTGTGTGTGTGTGTGTGTGTGTGTGTGTGTGTGTATGTGTGTGTGTGCGTGTGTGTGTACTCACCTAGTTGTGTCTGCAGGATCGAGCATTGACTCTTGGATCCCGCCTTTCGAGCATCGGTTGTTTACAGCAATGACTCCTGTCCCATTTCCCTATCATACCTGGTTTTAAAATTATGAATAGTATTTGCTTCCACAACCTGTTCCTGAAGTGCATTCCATTTTCCCACTACTCTCACGCTAAAAGAAAACTTCCTAACATCTCTGTGACTCATCTGAGTTTCCAGCTTCCATCCATGTCCCCTCGTTCTGTTACTATTCCGTGTGAACATTTCGTCTATGTCCACTCTGTCAATCCCTCTGAGTATCTTATACGTTCCTATCATGTCCCCCCTCTCCCTTCTTCTTTCTAGTGTCGTAAGGCACAGTTCCCTCAGGCGCTCCTCATACCCCATCCCTCGTAGCTCTGGGACGAGTCTCGTTGCAAACCTCTGAACCTTTTCCAGTTTCATTATATGCTTCTTCAGATGGGGACTCCATGATGCGGCGGCATACTCTAAGACTGGCCTCACGTAGGCAGTGTAAAGTGCCCTAAATGCCTCCTTACTTAGGTTTCTGAATGATGTTCTAACTTTTGCCAGTGTAGAGTACGCTGCTGTCGTTATCCTATTTATATGTGCCTCAGGAGATAGATTAGGTGTTACGTCCACCCCCAGGTCTCTTTCGCGCGTCGTCACAGGTAGGCTGTTCCCCTTCATTGTGTACTGTCCCTTTGGTCTCCTATCTCCTAGTCCCATTTCCATAACTTTACATTTGCTCGTGTTGAATTCCAGTAGCCATTTCTCTGACCATCTCTGCAACCTGTCCAGGTCCTCTTGGAGGATCCTGCAATCCTCATCTGTCACAACTCTTCTCATCAACTTTGCGTCATCCGCAAACATCGGCGTAAATGTGGGCGTGTGTGTGTGTGTGTGTGTGTGTGTGTGTGTGTGTGTGTGTGTGTGCACACAGTGGGGGAGGGGCTGGTGATGGAGGCACCCCCAGGCACTGGTGTACAGAGTCAGGCACTCTGGCCATCAATCTGATCCTCTTATTTCGTCCGTCAGTGTCGCTGGTGAAAGGGTTAAGATGGGTTGGGCGGGGTGGGCGGGGTTCAGGGTGGGCGAGGTGGGGGGTTGGGGGGGGCGGGGTTGAGGACGGGGTGAGGGTCGTCGGGTCGCTTGGGTGACCTTGGACGTGATCTTGTTTTTTTTTTTTTTACCGGTTGGTAGGAGCTGGAATTAGTGTTTGTATTCTACCTTAGAGCGCTGACTCTGTTTACCTCAAGGCTACTTGGCACCCTGCCCAGGGTTCGAACTCGGGTCCTCTAACATGTAACCTCCCGGATCTATTAATGTCTAACTCGAGTAGAGAATGTTTTCTTATTTGCATTCACGAAACCAGTTACGCAAGCACTTACGAACGTGTACATCTTTCCTAAATCTTTGACGGCTTTGGTTACATTTATTAAGCACTTTACAAGCATGAAAACTTGCCAATCAACTGTTGTTATTGTTATAAACAGCCTCCTGGTGCTTCGGAGCTCATTAATTATTTAATAATTGTAAACAAAGGCGCCAAAGATTGAGAAAAGATGGACAGGTTCGTAGGTGCTTACGTAACTCCTTCGTGAATGTTGCCCCTACTGGTGTCTGCGACCTCGTCCCGCCTCTCAGCAGTGTGAACGTGTTGGGTTGAGGTCATATGGCCGTGTCTTCAACTTGACCACCTCCACCCAAGCCATTACGTAATCATTCACCGGTGTCGATTAGTATCATCATGTTTGTATTGTTCGTACACCGGAAACTTATCCCTGTGGTGCTTGCTCTTTCCTGGCCTGGTGCCTCGCTTGTGTGTCTGTGGCCTGGTGCCTCGCTTGTGTGTCTGTGGCCTGGTGCCTCGCCTGTGTCTCTGTGGCCTGGTGCCTCGCTTGTGTCTCTGTGGCCTGGTGCCTCGCTTGTGTCTCTGTGGCCTGGTGCCTCGCTTGTGTCTCTGTGGCCTGGTGCCTCGCCTGTGTCTCTGTGGCCTGGTGCCTCGCCTGTGTCTCTGTGGCCTGGTGCCTCGCCTGTGTCTCTGTGGCCTGGTGCCTCGCTTGTGTGTCTGTGGCCTGGTGCCTCGCCTGTGTCTCTGTGGCCTGGTGCCTCGCTTGTGTGTCTGTGGCCTGGTGCCTCGCTTGTGTCTCTGTGGCCTGGTGCCTCGCTTGTGTCTCTGTGGCCTGGTGCCTCGCCTGTGTCTCTGTGGCCTGGTGCCTCGCCTGTGTCTCTGTGGCCTGGTGCCTCGCTTGTGTCTCTGTGGCCTGGTGCCTCGCTTGTGTGTCTGTGGCCTGGTGCCTCGCCTGTGTGTCTGTGGCCTGGTGCCTCGCCTGTGTCTCTGTGGCCTGGTACCGGAGACCAGGAGGTCTGTGGACCCATGATGACGTCTGTTCCAGGTGTTCCACTGACAGGAAAGAGATGAAGATCAGAAGGTGGATGGGAGGGGAAAGGGAAGGAAGGGTAGGAAAGGGAAAGGAGGCTAGAGGATAGGGGCAGATGGTAAGAATCAAAGGCTGGGGAAAAAAGGGCTGATAGTATTTGCATATGAATTCTTACCTAATAGTGACTACTGGGGAGTGAGATCTAGCTCTTAATATCCCGACTACTAGCCTTGTGTTATAATTGAACTCTTATGACGTTCGAATTCCTTGTCGAGTCTGGCCTTAAAGTTGTGGCTGGAGGTGGCTTCCACACCTTCTTTCAGGTCATTCCACTTGTTCCACATTCCACCAGTACAGGGTACGAGTACTGCCTTACACATTCCTCGACTGATTTCTGTTTCCTGCTTCTATTTATGTCCTCTCGTCACACTTTCTCTCAGTTTAAAGAGGCTGTCTTTACCCACCGTGTCTACTACCCCTCAGTATCTTGTATGGTGTAATCATATCTCCTCTGTTTCTTCTATAATCTAGGGGTTGTGAGATCTAGTTTCATTGACCTGTCCTCATAGCTTAACCCTCTTAGCTCAGGCACCAGTATGGTTGCAAACCTCTCTACTTTCTACATTTATGTTATATGCTTCACAGAATGCACTTTTATTTTTTATTTTTTTTTTATTATTTTCTGCCACAAACGTGGCCACACATTTACAATGCTTATCAGCATATATACATTTTCTTCTGTCCTCCATGGATAGGGTTAGAGATGTGTTAAAACGTATAGTTCAAGGACATATAGTTATAGAATGCACTGTACGGCATGGTGTTATAGTGATGTTGTGTAGTGTTATAGTGATGTTGTGTGGTGGATGGTGATGGGGGCCATCAAGTGTGTTGTGACAGGAGAATGCAGAGGTCTTGACTGTGGCGTGGCCCGTTCTTGGAACTCCTGGCTGACCCCTTGACAGCTTATATATGAAGCCCAATATAATCTACCCTGACCCCCCTTACTCCTATCTACCCCCCCCCCCCCCTTCCCTCTCTCTCCCCCTCCCCCTTCCCTCTCTCTCCCCCTTCCCACCGCCCGTGATCTATTTCAGCCCTTCTCTTCTATCTGGAATGCACTCACGTCTGTTTCAGACCTGCCCACCTACACCAGCCCTGAGATATTTATCAGGCAGGACTAACACGCCACCCGTTCATTTATTTCTGACCTGACCACAGGCACTGTCCAGCCGTCTATTTCTGACCCGACTAGCGGCACTGTCCAGCCGTCTATTTCTGACCTGATAGCGGCACTGTCCAGCTTTCTGTCTCTGGCCTGACCAAAATGTCAGATCAACCTGGCCTCTTAAGTACAGTTAATAACCTTGTATACTGCAGCCCAACGTGAAACAGACTCATTGTAGCCCAATCTGACAGACCCATTGTAGCCCTAATCTGACAGACCCATTGTAGCCCTAATCTGACAGATCCATTGTAGCCCAATCTTACAGACCCATTGTAGCCCAAGCTGACAGACCCATTGTAGCCCAAGCTGACAGACTCATTGTAGCCCAAGCTGACAGACCCATTGTAGCCCAATCTGACATAATCCTTTAACTTATTTCAGCGAAATCTGTGAGACGTAGACCTCCTTCCTATTTTACCTGTTGTGAAATATTTTACTTGGCATAGACCCATTTCAGCCCCCCCCCCCTCACCTGACAAAGACCCCATAACCCATTTCAGCCCCCCCCCCTCACCTGACAAAGACCCCATAACCCATTTCAGCCCCCCCCCTCACCTGACAAAGACCCCATAACCCATTTCAGCCCCCCCCTCACCTGACAAAGACCCCATAACCCATTTCAGCCCCCCCCCCCTCACCTGACAAAGACCCCATAACCCATTTCAGCCCCCCCTCACCTGACAAAGACCCCATAACCCATTTCAGCCCCCCCCCCCTCACCTGACAAAGACCCCATAACCCATTTCCGCGTAATGTGACATAGTCCCACTACCTATTCTGGGCCATAATCTCTCAGGTGGCCCACGGATCTCGCCTCTCCACAGTTCTTGGAATGTTGAAACAAGGTTATTTCTCCAGAGCGCTGTGTTTACATTTTCCAGCTGGAGTGCTTGCCGTCCTAAATGGGTATTTGATATTTAACTCTCACTTTTCTTCCCGTGTTGAATATACGACTTGTTCCAGAATGGGCAGTGACGTGTTCCTTATGGGCGTCTGTCTGTCTGTGTCTGTCTGTGTGTTTGTCTGTCTGTGTGTCTGTCTGTTTGTCTGTCCTGTCTGTCTGTCTGTCTGTCTGTCTGTCTGTCCTGTCTGTCTGTCTGTGTCTGTCTGTCTGTCTGTCTGTCTGTCTGTCTGTCTGTCTGTCTGTCTGTCTGTCTGTCTGTCTGTGTCTGTCTGTCTGTCTGTCTGTCTGTCTGTCTGTCCTTACCTAGTTGTGCTAACGGGGGTTGAGCTCTGGCTCTTTGGTCCCTGTCCCTCTTTGGTCTGTCTGTCTGTCTGTCTGTCTGTCTGTCTGTCTGTCTCTGCTTGTCTGTTTTAAGTTTTGATGAGTGACTGCCCTGTTTGTGTACTTGTGAAAGTGTGAGTGTGTGTAGTGTTACCCTGGAACACGATCCGTCAGTAGGTTAACAACCAGGAAGCCAATTACTGTTAGGTGAACAGGGGTGATCAGTTAAGGACTCGTGCTTAGTTAATCCTCTTCAGCCAGGACTCGAACCCAGACCAAATCGCTTGCAAGGCTAAGGGCGATTGAGTTACCACTGCACCACAAGGGACTCGTATGGATACCTATAGTTATTCTACTCCAGGGTGGTCGCGCACCTTAGGTTTCTTTGCACACGCCGCTGATGATACCCAGTTGATGTATATCAGGAGATATATTTGGTGTGATATCCACCTCGAGGAGCGGGTCTCTGCCTTCCTCCTCAAGCGTGTTCACTCACACTTGACACCTCATGTCTGGCATTGTGTTCCAAGCACTTACTCTTTATTACATTGTTCTTGTCGTAGGTCAAGACTATTGTGTCCCCCTGAGCGAGCTAGACTCCATGGGTCGGGTCTTAGTGATGACCTCTGGCAGTGATGACCTCTGGCAGTGATGACCTCTGGCAGGCCCCGCTGGTGACCTCAAACATGTTGGTCATTACCTCACGCCTGGTTATTGACCAATGCCGCTAGACTGGTCTTGTAGAGGTGAGTGAAAGACGCAAGGTCTCGGTCTCTCTCTGTCTCTCTGTCTCTCTCTCTCTCTGTCTCTCTCTCTCTCTCTCTGTCTCTCTCTCTCTGTCTCTCTCTCTCTGTCTCTCTCTCTCTCTCTCTCTCTCTCTCTCTCTCTCTCTCTCTCTCTCTCTCTCTCTCTGTCTCTCTCTCTCTCTCTCTCTCTCTCTCTCTCTCTCTCTCTCTCTCTCTCTCTCTCTCTCTCTCTCTCTCTCTCTCTCTCTCTCTCTCTGTCTCTCTCTCTGTCTCTCTCTGTCTCTCTCTCTCTCTCTCTCTCTCTCTCTCTCTCTCTCTCTCTCTCTCTCTCTCTCTCTCTCTCTCTCTCTCTCTCTCTCTCTCTCTCTCTCTCTGTCTCTCTCTCTGTCTCTCTCTCTCTCTCTCTCTCTCTCTCTCTCTCTCTCTCTCTCTCTCTCTCTCTCTCTCTCTCTCTCTCTCTCTCTCTCTCTCTCTCTCTCTCTCTCTCTGTCTCTCTCTCTCTCTCTCTCTCTCTCTCTCTCTCTCTCTCTCTGTCTCTCTCTCTGTCTCTCTCTCTCTCTCTCTCTCTCTCTCTCTCTCTCTCTCTCTCTCTCTCTCTCTCTCTCTCTCTCTCTCTCTCTCTCTCTCTCTCTCTCTCTCCCTCCCTCCCTCCCTCCCACCCTCCCTCCCTCCTATACACCAAAGTGCCATTGTTCCTCACCTAGGGCTCGTATGCTTCACCCTCCCCGGCTAGACTCTTGTGTCGTGTCCCGGGTCGCTGAGGTAGTCCTTAACATTCAGGCTACCAGAGAATGGTCGGAGGGAGAGTGAGAGTAGCCTCTCCTTCACTATTGTCTCTCCTATCATCATCCAACTCTTCCAGAATGAGATCTTCCCTCACCCCTCACCCCTCGCCCCTCACCCCTTCAACTCCCGTTGTTTGGCTTCCAGGGCTCTTTCCTGTCCCTTCCACTACACCGACAGCCCTTATCTCCACTGCCCTTTGTCACCAGCCCTCATCTCTGACACCAGCCCTCATCTCTGACACCAGCCCTCATCTCTGACACCAGCCCTCATCTCTGACACCAGCCCTCATCTCTGACACCAGCCCTCATCATTGCCAGCAGCCCTCACCAGCTCGACACCAGCCCTAACCATCTCTGCTCTCTGCCACCAGCCCTCACCTCTCTTGTAATGTCATAAATAATTTTATATATAAATTAAATAATTGACGTTAATGTATATAGTTGTCATGAAATATTGGCATGAGAAGAAGTGTCAAACATTCACACCTTCCGTGTGCTAAGTCGCGCCTTCACCCAAGAAGTCAGGTCTCTTGGTCAACATTTAATGATCAAGACAGAGCACTTTTTTTTTCTTTTTTTTTTCTTTTTATTATTTTCTACCACAAACGTGGCCACACATTTACAATGCTAACCAGCATATATACATTTTCTTCTGTCCTCCATGGACAGGGTTAGAGAAATGTTAAACATAGAGTTCAAGGGTTTATTGAAAAGAGCACTAACAGTCTGCTAATCTGTAAATCTTATAAATGTGTTGAGTGTCAAGATAGAGATTTGGAATCTATCTCTGGACGCAGCATCCACATTTAGAGTAGCCGCCCACAGGAGTCTTTAGGTCAGCCCGACCTCCCTAGAGGTTATCTTGAGGTTATCTTGAGAGGATTCGGGGCTTTAGTGTCCCCGCGGCCCGGTCCTCGACCAGGCCTCCACCCCCAGGAAGCAGCCCGTGACAGCTGACTAACACCCAGGTACCTATTTTACTGCTAGGTAACAGGGGCATAGGGTGAAAGAAACTCTGCCCGTTATTTCTCGCCGGCGCCCGGGATCGAACCCGGGAACTCAGGATCACAGTCCAGCGTGCTGTCCGCTCGGTCAACCGGCTCCCACCACCAGTCCTCACCTCTGCCACCAGTCCTCACCTCTGCCACCAGCCCTCACCTCTGCCACCAGCCCTCACCTCTGCCACCAGCCCTCACCTCTGCCACCAGCCCTCACCTCTGCCACCAGCCCTCACCTCTGCCACCAGCCCTCACCTCTGTCACCAGCCCTCACCTCTGCCACCAGCCCTCACCTCTGCCACCAGCCCTCACCTCTGCCACCAGCCCTCACCTCTGCCACCAGCCCTCACCTCTGCCACCAGCCCTCACCTCTGCCACCAGCCCTCACCTCTGCCACCAGCCCTCACCTCTGCCACCAGCCCTCACCTCTGCCACCAGCCCTCACCTCTGCCACCAGCCCTCACCTCTGCCACCAGCCCTCACCTCTGCCACCAGCCCTCACCTCTGCCACCAGCCTTCACCTCTGCCACCAGCCCTCACCTCTGCCACCAGCCCTCACCTCTGCCACCAGCCCTCACCTCTGCCACCAGCCCTCACCTCTGCCACCAGCCCTCACCTCTGCCACCAGCCCTCACCTCTGCCACCAGCCCTCACCTCTGCCACCAGCCCTCACCTCTGCCACCAGCCCTCACCTCTGCCACCAGCCCTCACCTCGGCTTTTGGGGACAGTTTACTATTGTCTGGCTTGTGAGGAGGGGGGGGTTGGGGGGGGGGGGTCCTGCAGGTGGGGGGGTGGATGGGGCGGGGGTGTAGGTGGGGGGTGAGGGATGCATCCTTCATCTGTCTGTTGCTTCTTAATTATTCTTTCTTCCCCAACTAGCAAATTTCACTCCTCCCCTTAAATCCCCCTGCTTTTCCCCCTCTCAGAAATCCCCTTCACACTATCGTTTCACTTCAGCCATACTCTCCTTCCCCCTCACCCACACTCCCTTTCCCAAAACCCCTTCCCCTTCCCTCCCATTATCCACCTTCCCCCTCCTCCACCCAAGCACCACTCCACCCCCTCTCACCCCGCCCCCACCTCTCACACTCACAAGAGACATGGGTAAAAACTAAGACGATGATATATTGTAATAATCTAATCTCTTGATCTTTACTTTGTGATAAACCCAGCAGCAGGCCTGGGGGGCACACTGTCACACAGTCTGGTGGGATTTTTAACTTGTTTTCGTTATAATTTGAACGTTCATTGATTATATTTTGCCTCCAATTATCACTGTCATCAGCGTCTTCCTTGTCACCATCATCCGTGTCATCACCATCATCATGATCATTATTCTTCAGTCTCTCCTCAAGTGAAGTCCAGCTCCTCCAAGTGAGGTAAGGTCCAGCTCCTCCAAGTGAGGTAAGGTCCAGCTCCTCCCTCGTCTCCTCCTAAGAGAGTTCAGCCAGGTGGAGCCCCGTTACGAAGTCCTGGTTCTTGCTAGTTTACCTCGTGACGACAAGCACTGTTAAGGCCGCCTGAACCACCTTCTTGAAGGTAGTGCCTTACCTTCTTATCATGCCCGAAACGCTTTGCGTAATAGTGGCTTTAGGCATTGTATGTACTAGCCCTATCTATAAATTCATCACTCTTTCTAAAATCTCTTGTATGTATGTACCTTACCTAAATAAACATTTGATTTGAAACATATCCTTACGATGGTCAGTTTGCCCCCACACACACTGGTGATGAGTAGGAACACACTCGCGCCTCCTTCTCTGCTTCAGGAAGTTGTGTCTCTCTCATTTATATCCTTCTCCAGGTTCCTGTTTGTTTCAGATATTGTTGCAGCATCTTAGTATGCCGGGTCATGCAGTTGCTTATAATCTTGCAAGTCTTCTCATCAGTTGGGCATCGTGCATACATTAATGGCCTCCTGGTTCCCTGTTATGTGGTAAATGTTGCATCTCTGGCGTCTCTCAACCCTCATGGTCTGAAAGGTATACTCCTGAATATATCATAATAGATCCTCAAAAGCTCCTTTTTTAGCTTTTTAAAGGAAGTTCTCATGTTGACCAACGTTGCATCTGCAGCTGATGATGTATGGTTGATGTTGACTTCAGGAGATTAGTTCAGTATGACATCAATCTCATAGTTTTCTCTTTTCAAATCTTGAAGAAGTTTTCATCTCAATAAGTACCTTGTGCACCCAGACTCCTGTCCCCAACACCCAACTTTCATTACTTTGCACATGCTTAAGTTAAACTCTATTAGCCACGTGTTTTCTGTTTGTTCAAATTTTCCTGTTGTTTCTTGAAGATTTGTACGGTGCGCTTGTCTGTCATTCAACAGTCAATCAATCAACTATTAAGGCTGTCAATCACCGAGACAGTCAATCAGACAGCAAGAGTTGCTTGAGCAAAATAAACAAAGTACCTGTCAACGATACAGAGATAAACACAAAGCTCAGGGAAGACTTTATTAAGATAAAGTCAGTAAGTGAACCAGTCAAGCAGTCAAGCAGCGAGTGTCGACTACTGTCAACCAGGCCAGATGACTGGTCTCTGAGGTGCTGCTGGTGCAAGGCTGCACATCCACTCACTAATCTGGAGTGATTGAAATTGCCACAACAACGGACAAGTAATTGCAGATTGCCAAGTGGAGGCTGTGATCCCCATAATGTGAACACTCCCCAGATATGTCCTGAAGGCTGTCTGTGTCGTGTCTGTGTCGTGTTTCAGGCTGAATTACCCATCGAGGGCTCGTGAAGTCAGGATGGGAGAGAGAGAGAGAAAGTGAGAGAGAGTCTCAGTGAGTACCAGGCCTTATAGGGATAGATAAGATGAAGACAAAATTTTTTATAAACTCTCATGAACCTTCCTCTTTCTTAGATGGTGCAGCCTCCACCCACATTACTCTACTGGACGACCTCACCTCCCCACCCACAGTGCTCTACTGGACGACCTCACCTACCACCCACAGTGCTCTACTGGACGACCTCACCTCCCACCCACAGTGCTCTACTGGACGACCTCATCTACCACCCACAGTGCTCTACTGGACGACCTCACCTACCACCCACAGTGCTCTACTGGACGACCTCACCTCCCACCCACAGTGCTCTACTGGACGACCTCATCTACCACCCACAGTGCTCTACTGGACGACCTCACCTACCACCCACAGTGCTCTACTGGACGACCTCACCTCCCCACCCACAGTGCTCTACTGGACGACCTCACCTACCACCCACAGTGCTCTACTGGACGACCTCATCTACCACCCACAGTGCTCTACTGGACGACCTCATCTCCCATCCACAGTGCTCTACTGGACGACCTCACCTACCACCCACAGTGCTCTACTGGACGACCTCACCTCCACCCACAGTGCTCTACTGGACGACCTCACCTCCACCCACAGTGCTCTACTGGACGACCTCACCTACCACCCACAGTACTCTACTGGAGGACCTCATCTACCACCCACAGTGCTCTACTGGACGACCTCACCTCCCCACCCACAGTGCTCTACTGGACGACCTCATCTCCCACCTACCTTTCCTCCCACCAAAATTTCACATCCTAACTAATTGTTAAAAGTATTTAAACTAATTGTCAAGTATGACTTAATAGCCTTTTTTTAAGGAAATTGGTCAGTTAAATGGGATTGTACTGCCAAAGTGGTATACAATTGGAGAATGAGCCTTATTAAATCGGCAATTAGAGACATGAACAGAGGATAGTTCGATATCAAAGACCATGAACAAATGGTTCTGAAAATGTATACTCAGTTTGGGCCTAATCTACACTTAGTGTACACTTAGTAAACGATTAATCACACTTAATTGGATTTAATCCATGCTTAATATACACTTAATTTGCATATAATAAGAATTAAATTTGCACTTAAAGTACAAATTAAGTGTAGATTATCTCTTCTTAATGTTCACTATTCTATGCTAAATTTACACTTAATTTACGCTTAATTTACACTTATTTTACACTTATTTTGCCCCTTTATCAACACTTAGTTATTACTTATTATGCAGCCAGTAGGCTGGTCAGTAGTCTGGTCAGTAGGCTGGTCAGTAGTCTGGTCAGTAGGCTGGTCAGTAGTCTGGTCAGTAGGCTGGTCAGTAGTCTGGTCAGTAGTCTGGTCAGTAGACTGGTCAGTAGGCTGGTCAGTAGTCTGGTCAGTAGACTGGTCAGTAGGCTGGTCAGTAGTCTGGTCAGTAGTCTGGTCAGTAGACTGGTCAGTAGTCTGGTCAGTAGTCTGGTCAGTAGTCTGGTCAGTAGACTGGTCAGTAGTCTGGTCAGTAGTCTGGTCAGTAGACTGGTCAGTAGGCTGGTCAGTAGTCTGGTCAGTAGTCTGGTCAGTAGGCTGGTCAGTAGTCTGGTCAGTAGTCTGGTCAGTAGGCTGGTCAGTAGGCTGGTCATTAGGATGGTCAGTAGTCTGGTCAGTAGGCTGGTCAGTAGGCTGGTCAGTAGGCTGGTCAGTAGGCTGGTCAGTAGGCTGGTCAGTAGTCTGGTCAGTAGTCTGGTCAGTAGGCTGGTCAGTAGTCTGGTCAGTAGGCTGGTCAGTAGTCTGGTCAGTAGGCTGGTCAGTAGTCTGGTCAGTAGGCTGGTCAGTAGGCTGGTCAGTAGTCTGGTCAGTAGGCTGGTCAGTAGGCTGGTCAGTAGGCTGGTCAGTAGACTGGTCAGTAGGCTGGTCAGTAGTCTGGTCAGTAGGCTGGTCAGTAGACTGGTCAGTAGGCTGGTCAGTAGGATGGTCAGTAGGCTGGTCAGTAGGATGGTCAGTAGGCTAGTCAGTAGGATGGTCAGTAGGCTGGTCAGTAGTCTGGTCAGTAGGCTGGTCAGTAGGCTGGTCACTAGGCTGGTCAGTAGTCTGGTCAGTAGGATGGTCAGTAGTCTGGTCAGTAGGCTGGTCAGTAGGCTGGTCAGTAGGCTGGTCAGTAGGCTGGTCAGTAGTCTGGTCA
>NC_091155.1:29364688-29404688 GCF_040958095.1 Procambarus clarkii
CCTACTAGTGCCACACCCTACTAGCGCCACACCCTACTAGTGCCACACCCTACTAGCGCCACACCCTACTAGTGCCACACCCTACTAGTGCCACACCCTACTAGTGCCACACCCTACTAGCGCCACACCCTACTAGCGCCACACCCTACTAGCGCCACACCCTACTAGCGCCACACCCTACTAGTGCCACACCCTACTAGCGCCACACCCTACTAGCGCCACACCCTACTAGCACCACACCCTACTAGCGCCACACCCTACTAACACCACACCCTAGTAACACCACACCCTAGTAACACCACACCCTAGTAACACCACACCCTACTAACACCACACCCTAGTAACACCACACCCTACTAACACCACACCCTACTAACACCACACCCTAGTAACACCACACCCTAGTAACACCACACCCTAGTAACACCACATCCTACTAACACCACACCCTACTAACACCACACCCTAGTAACACCACACCCTAGTAACACCACACCCTACTAACACCACACCCTAGTAACACCACACCCTAGTAACACCACACCCTAGTAACACCACACCCTAGTAACACCACACCCTACTAACACCACACCCTAGTAACACCACACCCTAGTAACACCACACCCTAGTAACACCACACCCTAGTAACACCACACCCTACTAACACCACACCCTAGTAACACCACACCCTACTAACACCACACCCTAGTAACACCACACCCTACTAACACCACACCCTAGTAACACCACACCCTAGTAACACCACACCCTACTAACACCACACCCTAGTAACACCACACCCTAGTAACACCACACCCTACTAACACCACACCCTAGTAACACCACACCCTAGTAACACCACACCCTAGTAACACCACACCCTACTAACACCACACCCTAGTAACACCACACCCTAGTAACACCACACCCTACTAACACCACACCCTACTAACTATAGAGATCGATCCCAAAAGTTTCCACCATACAAGAGCTGAGAGCCCGTGTCGACCCGAGGCTTAGACACACAGGTTATTTTTTTTTTCTAATCCATTTAAGTACATCTGCATTTGTGCAGCTGCCCTAGACTATATGAAGGGGAGCACAGTGTGTCAAAGAGCTAGCTACGTGATGCTAAAAATCCCCATCACACAGGATGGTTAGTCGTACAGAGGCATGTGATCAGTAGTCTGCACTGCTAAACCTTGGGTGCATTATGAGGATATCTTCAAGAACACGAGAGTGAATACAGTAATTGCAAGTACCTCATGCCAACGGGTCAGCTGAATGGTCTGATAACTGGGCATTCGGTGATGTAGTGTGGAATATCATGTCGCAGTTCCTGCTCACAGAGTTTGCACCTAGAGTGCTCAGGATTGGGAGATCCGTCAACTGTAGCCACCTGCCATAGGTAACTGTAACCCAACCTGATCCTGGCAACCACTGTGTCGCAGTCTGGTCGCGTTTTGATGCCCATAAATATAGGTTTTAGATCTGAACAAATTATAGCTTTTTATACTGGTGCTGTCAGGTCGTTGGGAGTCAGTAATTTATTTCCTATCAGACCTGAGTGTTTGGACCAATATAGTTTTGACAGCAGAGATGGGGACACCTAGGTCTAATTCAACTTCATCTTTGTTACACGCTAATGTAGCTGCAATGTCTGTCTCATTATGATGGGTTATATTTATGTGTAATGGTATCCTTACAAAGGTGATTCGAAACCCTTTACTCTGAGCAGCAATTAGGTCATTTATAATTGGTAGTATGAGGGTCCTGCTGTCGATCTTCCAGAAGTTTTCGATTACTTGAAGAGCAGACTTTGAATCACAAAATATTATTCCTCATCCAATGTTTTTTAATGTACTGGTAGCTAGTTGTAATGCTGCTAGTTCTGCTTGTGTGGAGGTCAGTCAGTTGTTTAACCTGACACTGACAGTGTGCAAATATTATCTCTATAAAACCTACATACTGCTGCAGTCCGTCCAGTAGAAGATTGGACTGAGCCGACTGGTGTAGACACAGTGCTCGTGAGATCTTAAATTCTCGATGGAGGAGGCAATTGTTTCAAGTGTGACAGCTTTGAGAAGAGCAAGATTCTCATTACCTTTCTTGGTGACAGGTGTGTATGATACTTGAATGGTGGGGTACAGATAGAGGGAATATTGGAGACAGGTAGATGGCATTTAAAAGGAATGATGAGTTTGATGAGATTGTAGGCATTTTTTCTCAGCCATTTATCATAAAAGGAGTGAGTTGGTATGTCGGCACCAGTCAATAGGGTGTTAACAGCACTAAATAATTTGTCTCTGAGCAATGAAGGAGATGTAGGGTCTCTCATGACTTTAAGGCAAAAGGTAGTGTTGACTTGCATTATTCTCTCTAGTATGGTTGGAAGCTTCAGTTCTTCCCTCATGTTGATGATTCTTGTGTATCTTGGGGCACCAAGAATTATCCTCATGGCCTCATTCTGTACTACTTCAAGTTTGTCCAACACAGAGGAGGGAGAAATTAATTAAGTGCAGAGCATTATAATCAACGAGAGATCTAACATCATATAGAATAGTCTAGCATATTTAATATTGATACCAATATTCTTACCAGTAAGTGTTCTCAATGGTTTTAGTCTTTCTTTTAACCTACGGTGTAGATCATTTACAATGTCACTGTTAATACCAACTCCAAGGTATTTGTGCTGCCCACACGTTTCAGTGTTCTGGTTGTTGACCTTGAAAGTTATAGGGACATGAGTTTTCTCTTGGGGATGGAGACCTCTGGATTTAGTTATAGAGATAAAAAGACAACATTCAATACTTTTAGCAGCGAGTGAGTCAAGTAGAGCTTGTAGTATAGTTTGGGTATTTGCAACAATGCATATGTCATCGGCATAACTGATGACGGCTTCGTCAGGTAGTGTGGGAATATCAATTGTTAATTTGTGCATCAGAACACTGAACAGTGTAGGATTTAGCACTCCACCCTGGGGTGTACACAACTTAAAGGCTGCACAAAGTTTACTTTTGACCCCCTTGAAAAGGACTGAGGCGGTTCTGTTACTCAGGTAACCCCTGAGCCATGTCAACAGTCTTCCCTTAACTCTAAAGAAGGTAGTAGGGACTCTGCCAACCACCTTCCACCGATAACGTAGGGAGTCATCATGGGATCTTATCACATGTTAACAATAGCAATGGGACCAACCCTGGTCTGTCCATGTTGGTCACCTACCCTACATTACCCACCATGCAAAGTTGGGCGAGGCTATAGTATATCCAGTAGTGACAATTATATGATTGTTTAAAAGAGTCATTATTACTAGCTTATTAGAGAGTTTAGCATGTTATTAGGAGTTTAGACATCCACGTGGCGCAGTGGTAAAACACTTGCCCAGCGCTTCGCGAGCGATTTGGCCCCTGGGTTCGTATCCTGGCCGGGGAGGATTGACCGGGCACCAATCTTTAACTGTAGCCTCTGTTCAGCCAGCAGTAAACGGTACCTGGTTGTTAAACAATTTGGCGGGTCGTATTCCGGGGAAAATTAGGATGAAGAACCTGGCCTAAACGCCAGGCGTGCTGCTGGCTGTACAATAATGTAACAACTCTTGTATATAAAAAAGATGAAATAATTAAATAGCTTCTGCATCGTTGTTGACCAGACCACACACTAGAAGTTGAAGGGACGACGACGTTTCGGTCCGTCCTGGACCATTCTCAAGTCGATTGTGAATGTCACAATCGACTTGAGAATGGTCCAGGACGGACCGAAACGTCGTCGTCCCTTCAACTTCTAGTGTGTGGTCTGGTCAACATACTTCAGCCACGTTATTGTGACTTCTGCATCGTTAATTGTATTCAAGAATTAAAAATAAAAGATGCCAAGCGAAGTACAAAATATATCATTTATTGTGCAAAACAACAAATTGCAAAACTTTATATTTCTATTACAAAACAATAATTAATCTGATGTTAATTACTGTGTCTTATAAACATTATTTTCAGTTAAATCTTTTGGCAAGTTACGTTTACTATATAAGCCGGATACGCAGAGGTCCATCCTTAACCGGACACCGGACATCCAGGGCTCGAATACTACGGGAGGAGTACAAATGTCCCTCCTTAACCGGATACTTGATACCCATGACTCGGTTACTGTGGAAGAAGTGATTTTTTAACCGGACACCGAACACCGGATTCTCATGGCCCAGGTGCTGTAGTAAGTGTCCAGATGTCTCTCGTTAACCGGACACACGCACACACACACACACACACACACACACACACACACACACACACACTCACACACACACACACACACACACACACACACACACACACTCACACACACACACACACACACACACACACACACACACACACACACACACACACACTCACACACACACACACACACACACACACACACACACTCACACACACACACACACACACACACACACACACACACACACACACTCACACACACACACACACACACACACACACACACTCACACACACACACACACACACACACACACACACACACACACACACACACACACACTCACACACACACACACACACACACACACACACACACACACATATGGCTCCGGGAAGGGGGGGGGGGAAGTGTGTCAAAGAGAAACGAGAAACAAGTAACATGTAGTGGGCCAGTCAGAGGCTTAGGGCCCGCGCAGGAATATACCTACAAGAAGAATGTATAGCCCTAAGGCTGATCTTCAGCCTTACTATAAGACTGAGAAGGTCTTAAGGAGCGGTGTACAGTGGTGAGAGCCACCTGGAGGAACAGGTCACAGGTCACAGGTCACTGTAGCACCAGCCAGTAATGCAGTTCTTTCACACCATTTAACAAGCGTCTAATTTGAACCAGTTTTTGCCTACTTTGATGAGTACGAATTAAGACAACCCAGCCATCAAGGCCGAGGGTCCTTAGCCCGTCGAAGCGTGCATGTTGTGGTGGTGATGATGCCACTTAAGCCCTGGTAACTACCAGTTTGAGGTTGTGGTAGTTGAGGACAATTGTCCCACATCTTGTACCTCACACCACCGTCGGGGTCCAGAGAATTAACTCTAGTTGACAGCCCAACCATACCTGTCAACCTTCATGTACATACAGCAACTTGACAGCCCAACCATAATCACTTCGAGATAACATGGGAGATAATGTTTAAAATATACTATGGGGAAGGCACGCAACCTGGGAGAGTACAGGGCCTAGCACACCCCCTGCTACACACACCTGAGACTAAACACAGTCATTCCCTCTCATTAAACACAGTCATTCCCATCACTAAACACAGTCATTCCCATCACTAAACACAGTCATTCCCCTCACTAAACACAGTCATTCCCCTCACTAAACACAGTCATTCCCCTTCACTAACCACAGTCATTCCGCTTCACTAAACACAGTCATTCCCCTCACTAAACACAGTCATTCCCCTTCACTAAACACAGTCATTCCCCTCACTAAACACAGTCAATCCCATCACTAAACACAGTCATTCCCCTTCACTAACCACAGTCATTCCCCTTCACTAAACACAGTCATTCCCCTCACTAAACACAGTCATTCCCATCACTAAACACAGTCATTCCCCTCACTAAACACAGTCATTCCCCTTCACTAACCACAGTCATTCCCCTTCACTAAACACAGTCATTCCCCTCACTAAACACAGTCAATCCCATCACTAAACACAGTCATTCCCCCCACAAAATAGTCATTCCCCCTCACTAAACACAGTCATTCCCCCTACAAAACAGTCATTCCCCCTCACTAAACACAGTCATTTCCCCTCACTAAACACAGTCATTCCCCTCACTAAACACAGTCATTCCCCCTCACTAAACACAGTCATTCCCCTCACAAACACTTCGAGGGAGGAATCCCAGCGCTGAGTGAAAGAGTTGACCTGGAACGAGCTGAAATTCAGATACCCTGGAATGAATAAGGACTTTAGTTGGGAATAAATGGATTAGAAGATGTAATTACACAACCTGAATCACGAACAACATGTTCTATCAAATGTAATTACTAGACTGGAATTAGCAAAGATACTCCTGTAATAGTGAAGATATTCCCGTAATTGGAAAAGATACTCTTGGAGTTCGCAAAAATACTCAAAGAATTTACAAAATACTACTAGAATTGGTAAAGACACTCCTGTAATTAGCATCGATACTCCAATAATTAATTAAGATGCGGCTGTAATTGTAAATATGAAGCTAGAATAACTGTTCAGTTGAGACAGTTAAGCAAGTCCCAGCTGTGTCTGGGTACAAGTGACAGAATGAACAACCCAGCGGGTTTTCTTCCTATTGGGGAGTGTTGTACATGCTGCTATGGCGGTGTGTCCACTCACAAGATGAGTGGCGCTGCCCAATACTGTCACTATGGCGGTGTGTCCACTCACAAGATGAGTGGCGCTGCCCAATACTGTCACTATGGCGGTGTGTCCACTCACAAGATGAGTGGCGCTGCCCAATACTGTCACTATGGCGGTGTGTCCACTCACAAGATGAGTGGCGCTGCCCAATATTGTCACTATGGCGGTGTGTCCACTCACAAGATGAGTGGCGCTGCCCAATACTGTCACTATGGCGGTGTGTCCACTCACAAGATGAGTGGCGCTGCCCAATATTGTCACTATGGCGGTGTGTCCACTCACAAGATGAGTAGCGCTGCCCAATACTGTCACTATGGCGGTGTGTCCACTCACAAGATGAGTGGCGCTGCCCAATACTGTCACTATGGCGGTGTGTCCACTCACAAGATGAGTGACGCTGCCCAATACTGTCACTATGGCGGTGTGTCCACTCACAAGATGAGTGGCGCTGCCCAATACTGTCACTATGGCGGTGTGTCCACTCACAAGATGAGTGGCGCTGCCCAATACTGTCACTATGGCGGTGTGTCCACTCACAAGATGAGTGGCGCTGCCCAATACTGTCACTATGGCGGTGTGTCCACTCACAAGATGAGTGACGCTGCCCAATAAACTCGCCCCTCGGGGCAAAATTTAAAAATTTAAATAGACAAGCTCAAGACGGTAACATTGAACCACACCGCCAGAAAAGTCAAACAGGAATTACGGTGCTGAACTTTACAAATAACAAATCACGAATGACAAAAAAAATGGAATTCAGGAATGACACCAAAAATTAAAATTAGGAATAACGCAAAAAAAAACTGGAAATAGGGAATGAGGCAAACTAGAAGTCATGAATGACGCAGGACGTCCGTTACCGCCCTCCTGGAATTACGAGTCTCTGGCATAACCTCGGGGAATTACAGGGCAGAAAATCAAAATTATATCAACTGGAATTGCGGCACAGACTTCCATTGTCCACTCGGGAATTATGGAACGGAGAGGAACGGAAAGATATCTGTAACTGGAACGGGAGAAGGAACGGTATAATGTTCAGAACTGGAACAGATACTAATATGCAACACACAGGCGCAGTAATCCAACACGCTCAAAATATATAATTTAACAATAGTTCTTGTATAATTGTTGTCCGCCCCCCCCCACTATTGACAACCAATCCGCAACCGTCCTTACTCGCTCCCCCCCCCCCCGAAGGGCCCCATTCCACCTCCTGACACCTCCCCCCCCCCAAGTCCTCAAATATGGCGTAGCTTGAGTGATTTAAAGTGAAATATAAGCATTTTTACCTAATCAGCGCTCCTAGACACACACACACACACACACACACACACACACGCTTAAAACAAACGAACAAAACACATCTTTCAAGGACAAAACTTGAGCCTGAAAAATAAAGATAAAACACAAGCTCAAACACAAGGCGGGAAGGGCCCCCCCCCCCGCAAAAAAAAAACTCCTGACGTAATATAAACACTTAAACTCAAATATAACCACACAAGAATTAGTCCCGACACGAATATACAATTAACCCGCGTCGTATCGGGCAAATATTCACAAAGACAAACATGTATTAATGCCCGCATGAAGCATAGTTTTTTCTGTGTCCTCCGCGTCGAGCCAAGTTACATGGCGTCAACACTGTTATTGTCTTTTTATAAGCCTGCGCTTTGTTCCGCGATAATCGTCCGTATTATTGGAACACAGGCCCCGTCTGACTGTTATTTGGCGCGCGAGCCAACAATGGTGACTTATTTTTTTTATATTTTGTCCACGTTTTATTCTTTGACATTATGGCTTGAATGAATTAATTATTTGGGTGAAATAGTGTATTTTTCTGTAGGTTATGACGTGTGCGGGACAATGGCGCGCGGGAGAGGGGGCATAATGGCTTCAGTTTATTTTCTGTTCGGTATTGATAGCACTGATGTTTTTCCTGCCATTTATGTGACCCACCGTGTGTGTGTGTGTGTGTGTGTGTGTGTGTGTGTGTGTGTGTGTGTGTGTGTGTGTGTGTGTGTGTGTGGTCTGTGTGTGTGTGGGTGTGTGTGTGTGTGTGTGTGTGTGTGTGTGTGTGTGTGTGTGTGTGTGTGTGTGTGTGTGTTTATAAGCACATTATTCCTACACCAGGAGACACTGTAGAGCAACATCACAGTGCCCGTGGATCGTCGCCACTGGCAACACAAACAAGGGCGGAGAACACCATCAAAAACAGGAAGGGGGGGGGATGACAAGGAGCTTAAAATTCAATTAAACTACAAAACGTTGTTTAATGTTCTATTAAAGATATGAGGAGAGGAAGATTGCGATGGATAAGCATCCAAGAGCACTCAAGTGGTCAGGGATGATGTTGAGACGGAACAAGAGGACCAGTCTCTTCTCAAGTGGTCAGGGATGATGTTGAGACGGAACAAGAGGACCAGTCTCTTCTCAAGTGGTCAGGGATGATGTTGAGACGGAACAAGAGGACCAGTCTCTTCTCAAGTGGTCAGGGATGATGTTGAGACGGAACAAGAGGACCAGTCTCTTCTCAAGTGGTCAGGGGAGATATTCAGACGTCACAAGAGGACCAGTCTCTTCTCAAGTGGTCAGGGGAGATGTTCAGACGTCACAAGAGGACCAGTCTCTTCTCAAGTGGTCAGGGGAGATGTTCAGACGTCACAAGAGGACCAGTCTCTTCTCAAGTGGTCAGGGGAGATGTTCAGACGTCACAAGAGGACCAGTCTCTTCTCAAGTGGTCAGGGGAGATGTTCAGACGTCACAAGAGGACCAGTCTCTTCTCAAATGGTCAGGGGAGATGTTCAGACGTCACAAGAGGACCAGTCTCTTCTCAAGTGGTCAGGGGAGATGTTCAGACGTCACAAGAGGACCAGTCTCTTCTCAAGTGGTCAAGGGAGATGTTCAGACGTCACAAGAGGACCAGTCTCTTCTCAAGTGGTCAGGGGAGATGTTCAGACGTCACAAGAGGACCAGTCTCTTCTCAAGTGGTCAGGGGAGATGTTCAGACGTCACAAGAGGACCAGTCTCTTCTCAAGTGGTCAGGAGAGATGTTCAGACGTTACAAGAGGACCAGTCTCTTCTCAAGTGGTCAGGAGAGATGTTCAGACGTTACAAGAGGACCAGTCTCTTCTCAAGTGGTCAGGGGAGATGTTCAGACGTCACAAGAGGACCAGACTCTTTTCAAGTGGAGAAGGATTAAAGATAAAAAAAACACTACTAATAGGATTCCATTATTGTTCCAACAGTGAACAATAAGGGGAGGAAGAGAAGACGGAGGAGAGGAAGAGGATAAGAGAAATTGATATAGAAAAGAACAGGAGGATCCCAAAATTCCATTAAAAGTGACGAAGGCGCCATAGTTGCTAGGGGTGAGAGAGAGAGAGAGAGAGAGAGAGAGAGAGAGAGAGAGAGAGAGAGAGAGAGAGAGAGAGAGAGAGAGAGAGAGAGAGAGAGAGAGAGAGAGAGAGAGACGGGGGGGGGGAGGGTTAAGGATGAGGTGTGGGTGAGGGGGTGAGAGAAGAGGTGGTATCAGGTGTGTGGATCAGGGGAAGGTGTGGCGGGTGGCAGCCTCCCACCACCACCAGACAGTGCTGACACACACACTGATACCATCACCGCCCTCCTCCACACACCAATTTGTCACCTTAGCAAACCTTCCCCCACAACTCCATGCTGGGGTTGGGGTGCTGAGGTAGGGGTGCTGGGGTGGGGGTGCTGGGGTGGGGGCGCTGGGATGTGGATGCTGAATGATACCTCAAGATGCAACTTTTCTTTAAGACACCGTGATATATCCACCGTTAAAACGGTGTTTGCCTGCGGGGGAACAGAACAAACACGTTCATGACTGTTTACCAGCGTTCTAGTTTTTTAAGTGTTAGTTTTACCCTCTTGAGCTGTGCCTATGGTGCCGGGCTCGGCCCAGGGAAGTCTCCAACACCACACAATAAGGCAGTATACCACAGCACGCCACAACAAACCATATTACACAGCACGGCACAACACAGCACAGTAGAACGCAACACCTTGTGACAAGCCTCTCCAGGAGATCCTGGTAATGTGACCCCAAGACACAGACAAGAACCAAAGAGACAGAGATTGATTAACATGGCGCAAATAGAAATGGCTCACTCACATAATCGTATTATAGAATGCTTCAGTGTGGTGGCCTGGGGCTCAAGAGATCGGTCCGTTGTTACAGCCCAAATGATCATGTGGTTATGGGCTCAAAAGAGGGCTAAAGGAGTAGGCCTTGTTAAATAGAAAACGAGCACCGGGTAAACAAAAGAAAACGGCGGAGAAAACCACAGAAAATCTTCCAAAAAATATCATAATTACACCTATATATAAATATATAAATAATTATTTAGATAAATAAATAAATGAATATAGTGAACAGATATATATACTGTATTCTAACTTCTGGTTTACCTTAAATGGATGAATATAGTGATAAGATCATTACCGTAATCTAACGACTAGTTTACCACAGACAGGCTGTAAGTTTACCAAGGTGCCCATGCCCAGAGCGAGGCTGGGTATGTGTACGGGCTCCCATCCAGGTGCTGGCCGGACTCTAATGTGTTTAACTTTACTAGAACCTTAACATATCCTCCACGTTCAATGGATTTCAAAGAAAGTTTGGAGCTAATTTTCAACATCATAACTCCAAGAGCGCGGCATAAACTCTCAAGTTTGGAAAGATATAAAGAGTTCTTGCTTATTACGAATAGGTGAACCCTTAAATATGCGATTGTGAGGTGTTGTGAGGTGTTGTGGGGTGCTGTGGGGTGCTGTGGGGTGTTGTGGGGTGTTGTGGGGTGCTGTGGGGTGCTGTGGGGTGCTGTGGGGTGCTGTGGGGTGTTGTGGGGTGTTGTGGGGTGCTGTGGGGTGCTGTGGGGTGTTGTGGGGTGTTATAAGGTGTTGTGGGGTGCTGTGGGGTGTTGTGGGGTGCTGTGGGGTGCTGTGGGGTGTTGTGGGGTGTTATAAGGTGTTGTGGGGTGTTATAAGGTGTTGTGGGGTGCTGTGGGGTGTTGTGGGGTGCTGTGGGGTGCTGTGGGGTGTTGTGGGGTGTTATAAGGTGTTGTGAGGTGTTGTGAGGTGTTGTGAGGTGTTGTGGGGTGCTGTGGGGTGTTGTGAGGTGTTGTGGGGTGCTGTGGGGTGCTGTGGGGTGCTGTGGGGTGTTGTGAGGTGTTGTGGGGTGCTGTGGGGTGCTGTGGGGTGTTGTGGGGTGTTGTGGGGTGTTGTGAGGTGTTGTGAGGTGTTGTGAGGTGTTGTGGGGTGCTGTGGGGTGTTGTGGGGTGTTGTGGGGTGCTGTGGGGTGTTCTGGGGTGTTGTGGGGTGTTGTGAGGTGTTGTGGGGTGCTGTGGGGTGCTGTGGGGTGCTGTGGGGTGTTGTGAGGTGTTGTGGGGTGTTGTGGGGTGTTGTGGGGTGTTGTGGGGTGCTGTGGGGTGTTGTGGGGTGCTGTGGGGTGTTGTGAGGTGTTGTGAGGTGTTGTGGGGTGTTGTGAGGTGTTGTGAGGTGTTGTGGGGTGCTGTGGGGTGTTGTGGGGTGCTGTGGGGTGTTGTGGGGTGTTGTGGGGTGTTGTGGGGTGTTGTGAGGTGTTGTGGGGTGTTGTGGGGTGTTGTGGGGTGTTGTGAGGTGTTGTGAGGTGTTGTGGGGTGCTGTGGGGTGTTGTGGGGTGTTGTGAGGTGCTGTGAGGTGTTGTGGGGTGTTGTGAGGTGTTGTGGGGTGCTGTGGGGTGTTGTGGGGTGTTGTGGGGTGTTGTGAGGTGCTGTGAGGTGCTGTGGGGTGTTGTGAGGTGTTGTGAGGTGTTGTGAGGTGTTGTGAGGTGTTGTGAGGTGTTGTGGGGTGTTGTGAGGTGCTGTGAGGTGCTGTGAGGTGCTGTGAGGTGTTGTGAGGTGTTGTGAGGTGTTGTGAGGTGTTGTGGGGTGTTGTGAGGTGCTGTGAGGTGCTGTGAGGTGTTGTGAGGTGTTGTGGGGTGTTGTGGGGTGTTGTGAGGTGTTGTGGGGTGCTGTGGGGTGTTGTGGGGTGCTGTGAGGTGTTGTGAGGTGTTGTGGGGTGTTGTGAGGTGTTGTGAGGTGTTGTGAGGTGTTGTGGGGTGTTGTGAGGTGTTGTGGGGGTGTTGTGAGGTGTTGTGAGGTGTTGTGGGGTGTTGTGGGGTGTTGTGGGGTGCTGTGGGGTGTTGTGAGGTGTTGTGAGGTGTTGTGAGGTGTTGTGGGGTGTTGTGAGGTGTTGTGAGGTGTTGTGGGGTGCTGTGAGGTGTTGTGAGGTGTTGTGGGGTGTTGTGAGGTGTTGTGAGGTGTTGTGAGGTGTTGTGAGGTGTTGTGGGGTGTTGTGAGGTGTTGTGAGGTGTTGTGGGGGTGTTGTGGGGTGCTGTGGGGTGTTGTGAGGTGTTGTGAGGTGTTGTGAGGTGTTGTGAGGTGTTGTGAGGTGTTGTGGGGGTGTTGTGAGGTGCTGTGAGGTGCTGTGAGGTGCTGTGAGGTGCTGTGAGGTGTTGTGAGGTGTTGTGAGGTGTTGTGGGGTGTTGTGGGGTGTTGTGAGGTGCTGTGGGGTGTTGTGGGGTGTTGTGGGGTGCTGTGGGGTGCTGTGGGGTGCTGTGAGGTGTTGTGAGGTGCTGTGGGGTGTTGTGGGGTGCTGTGGGGTGTTGTGGGGTGCTGTGAGGTGTTGTGAGGTGCTGTGGGGTGTTGTGGGGTGCTGTGGGGTGTTGTGGGGTGCTGTGAGGTGTTGTGAGGTGCTGTGGGGTGTTGTGGGGTGCTGTGGGGTGTTGTGGGGTGCTGTGAGGTGCTGTGGGGTGCTGTGGGGTGTTGTGGGGTGCTGTGAGGTGCTGTGGGGTGTTGTGGGGTGCTGTGAGGTGTTGTGAGGTGCTGTGGGGTGTTGTGGGGTGCTGTGGGGTGTTGTGGGGTGCTGTGGGGTGTTGTGAGGTGCTGTGGGGTGTTGTGGGGTGTTGTGGGGTGCTGTGGGGTGCTGTGGGGTGCTGTGAGGTGTTGTGAGGTGCTGTGAAGGTGTTGTGGGGTGCTGTGGGGTGTTTTGGGGGTTGCTGTGAGGTGTTGTGAGGTGCTGTGGGGTGTTGTGGGGTGTTGTGGGGTGCTGTGAGGTGTTGTGAGGTGCTGTGGGGTGTTGTGGGGTGCTGTGGGGTGTTGTGGGGTGCTGTGAGGTGTTGTGAGGTGCTGTGGGGTGTTGTGGGGTGCTGTGGGGTGTTGTGGGGTGCTGTGAGGTGTTGTGAGGTGTTGTGGGGTGTTGTGGGGTGTTATGGGGTGTTGTGGGGTGTTGTGAGGTGCTGTGGGGTGTTGTGGGGTGTTGTGAGGTGCTGTGGGGTGCTGTGGGGTGTTGTGAGGTGTTGTGGGGTGTTGTGGGGTGTTGTGGGGTGTTGTGAGGTGCTGTGGGGTGTTGTGGGGTGTTGTGGGGTGTTGTGGGGTGTTGTGGGGTGTTGTGGGGTGCTGTGGGGTGCTGTGGGGTGCTGTGGGGTGTTGTGAGGTGTTGTGGGGTGCTGTGGGGTGTTGTGGGGTGCTGTGGGGTGTTGTGGGGTGTTGTGGGGTGTTGTGAGGTGTTGTGAGGTGTTGTGGGGTGTTGTGGGGTGTTGTGGGGTGTTGTGAGGTGTTGTGGGGTGCTGTGAGGTGTTGTGGGGTGCTGTGGGGTGTTGTGAGGTGTTGTGGGGTGTTGTGGGGTGCTGTGGGGTGCTGTGGGGTGTTGTGAGGTGTTGTGAGGTGTTGTGGGGTGTTGTGGGGTGCTGTGGGGTGCTGTGGGGTGTTGTGAGGTGTTGTGGGGTGCTGTGGGGTGTTGTGAGGTGTTGTGGGGTGCTGTGAGGTGTTGTGGGGTGTTGTGAGGTGCTGTGAGGTGTTGTGGGGCGCTGTGAGGTGTTGTGAGGTGCTGTGAGGTGTTGTGGGGTGTTGTGAGGTGTTGTGAGGTGCTGTGAGGTGCTGTGAGGTGCTGTAAGGTGCTGTGGGGTGTTGTGAGGTGTTCTGGGGTGCTGTGGGGTGTTGTGGGGTGTTGTGGGGTGCTGTGAGGTGTTGTGGGGTGTTGTGGGGTGTTGTGGGGTGTTGTGAGGTGTTGTGGGGTGCTGTGGGGTGTTGTGGGGTGTTGTGGGGTGCTGTGAGGTGTTGTGGGGTGTTGTGGGGTGTTGTGGGGTGTTGTGAGGTGTTGTGGGGTGCTGTGGGGTGTTGTGGGGTGTTGTGGGGTGCTGTGAGGTGTTGTGGGGTGTTGTGGGGTGTTGTGAGGTGCTGTGAGGTGTTGTGAGGTGTTGTGGGGGTGTTGTGAGGTGTTGTGGGGTGCTGTGAGGTGTTGTGGGGCGCTGTGAGGTGTTGTGAGGTGCTGTGAGGTGTTGTGAGGTGTTGTGAGGTGTTGTGGGGTGTTGTGGGGCGCTGTGAGGTGTTGTGGGGCGCTGTGAGGTGTTGTGGGGTGCTGTGAGGTGTTGTGGGGTGTTGTGGGGTGCTGTGAGGTGCTGTGAGGTGCTGTGAGGTGTTGTGAGGTGCTGTGAGGTGCTGTGAGATGTTGTGAGGTACTGTGAGGTGTTGTGAGGTGTTGTGAGGTGCTGTGAGGTGTTGTGAGGTGCTGTGAGGTGTTGTGAGGTGCTGTGAGGTGTTGTGGGGGTGTTGTGAGGTGTTGTGAGGTGCTGTAAGGTGCTGTGGGGTGTTGTGAGGTGTTCTGGGGTGCTGTGAGGTGTTGTGGGGTGCTGTGAGGTGTTGTGGGGCGCTGTGAGGTGTTGTGAGGTGCTGTGAGGTGTTGTGGGTGTTATGGCCCTACTGGGACGCAACCGGGTTCTTCTCTGATGTTATTAGAGTTTGGGTATCCGGCCCCAAGTTAGTAGAGGCTTTCAAGGGGTGCGTTCCGTAACGCAAGTTAAATTAAAGGGGGAGGGATACAAATGTTCTGATTTATATATATATTCTCACCACCACCATATAAATAAATAACAATCACTCGCTGGGGTTATTACTACACGATAATGTACAGAGTTGTCTTCCTTCGAAGACACTGGATGCTCCACGGTGCGCACTTTGGGTAGCCCTGGTTCCTTCCTCCGTGGCCCACGATGAATCCTCTAAGATTCTCTTGGCGAATCTACCCTGGCCACAGGCCAGCCAAATCACAGTCCCACTGGGTGCTCCGTCGTGAAGGCCTTCAACCACAATCCAGCCTGTAGCTGGCAGGTACCGAACAGCTCCGCTGTGTAGGCCACTCCACGACCGATACTAGGGTTGCGAGCCCTAGGCAGGAGCCTCGTGTGATCCCGCTGATCACTCTCCTCACTAAGCACCACAGTGGCTAGTCTCTTCCACCAGCCAGCCCTGGATAAGGCGATTCCTGATACTGCCACGTCACAGGCAGGCTAATACTCTCAACAGAGTTCGTCCGGGGGTGACTCACAGCTTCTTCAGCAGACTCGTGAAGAGACCTTGGCTGCCTTGGGTAGACTCCTCCATCGTCCAATACAGCAGTCCCAGGTCGACTTTGTAATCAGACACGTCATTAGTACTGGGACGCTCTAGGGAACCTCACTTACAGGCTTAGACACAAACGTCCACCTCTCTGCTCCATAGATGGCGTTGCTGTCTAAGCGCCACCTCACCAGAGGTCAGCAGCGGCTATGTTATGAGCTGATTAAGACGGGAATCCAGCGCCTGTGGCCGGTATATCCCGTCCTCACTAGATGGCGTTGTCCATTTGGAGTGGGTTTCGGGAGCGGACTCACAGATGGCGTTGTCGTCACTGCTCCGTGCTCCGACGATGGACTCGGGTCCGTAACAGTGGGGTGCTGTGAGGTGTTGTGGGGCGCTGTGAGGTGTTATGAGGTGCTGTGAGGTGTTTAAAGGCACTTTGGATGTGTATCGAGGCGCTCTGGTGTGTTATAAGCGAATGAGGTTTCATAATGAGGCACTGTGAGGGTCGCTATGAAGCGACGTGAAGTACTGTGAGGTGTTTCAATTCACTATAGTGAGAGTTAACGAGTTACTGGGATTTAAGCGTAGTTATTACGAAAAAGAAAAATAACAGGACCCTACTTCACCAGTCGATTGAATGCTGAAATACGGGACCCAACAGCTAAAGCTTAACCCCCCCCCCCCGTCTATGTACTCACCTAATAAGGGCTCGGTGAAAGTGATTACCCTGGACATAGATGACCATTAAAATGACTCGCTTGGCCCAGCAACTTTTGGCTCAGGCCATTAACACCTGAAGCAATTTTCAGCCTTTTTTGTTTACACTTTTTTTTTTTACCTTTTTTATGTTTCGGGGGGGGGGAGGTTGGCTTGAGACGTGGTTTGGAATTTTGATGAGTTTGAGCAATTATATAAATCCGTTTTTTTCGAAGGGAGAGAACGCTGATTGAATAATGGAGGACTTGTTTATTTTGGGCCGAGCAGTTGATGAATGGCGTTCCTGGGGGCTGTTAGTGACCAGTTAATTGTGGCTTGTTCTGTCTTTTATCTCTCTTAAACTCTCGTCTCTTTTACCCCCCCCTCCCTCTTACTGCTCTCCCCCCCCCCCTCACGTCTCTCTCACCTCTCACCCTCTTCTCTCACGTCCTGTTGACTCTCTTATTTCGCAACATATTTCACTACATTTCCTTTGAATCCTCAAGCATCCCTCCCCCCGCCCCCTCCCCCTGTTTCTCTCCTCTATCCTTCCCCTCTCCCCTCCCCTACCCCCATCCTCCCCATCCTTCATTCCTCGATAATCGTTATTCGACCTTCTTTATTCCCACATTTATATCCTCGTAATCTTTATATTGCTTTCTCCGCTTGTATTTTGTGGGCTGTGGCGGCCATCTTGCCTCGGGGGGGGAGGGGGGGGGGAGGGGGGGCTAAGAGAGGGGGGCTGAGAAGGAATGACTGCATCTAAGGGTAAATAGGAAAGGCAAGAGATAGGGAGGACAGTATTGAAGGGGAAGCAGGGAGAAGTGAGTGGGAAATTAATGTAAGAAAAGGATGAGTGTGAGGGTGTGTGAGGGAGGGTATGAGGGAGGGTGTGTGGGGTAAGTATGAGGAAGGGAGGATATGAGGGTATGTGAGGAAGGTATGAGGGAGGGAGGATATGAGGGTATGTGAGGAAGGTATGAGGGAGGGAGGATATGAGGGAAGGTGTGTGGGGTAGTTATGAGGGAGGGTATGTGGGGTAAGTATGAGGGAGGGAGGATATGAGGGTATGTGAGGAAGGTATGAGGGAGGGAGGATATGAGGGAAGGTGTGTGGGGTAGTTATGAGGGAGGGTATGTGGGGTAAGTATGAGGGAGGGTATGAGGGAGGTTTTCATACACGTTACTGATGCGCGTCTATTTATTAATGCCCCCCCCATCCCCCCTCCCCCTCCCCCAGGTCAAGTCCCCTCTAATAAAATAATGCATCGCGCTGACCAATCAAAACTCTGAGCGTTATTTTTAATCTCGTATGATTGGTCGGCTGTGAATCACACCGCCCTTATTACCGACTCCAGTGAACTCCCTTAAGATATTGCCAAGACCGAAATTATGTATATTACACATGTGTGTTATATATTCTTTAATGGAATATATATATTATATACTTTTAATAATATGTTTAATAACACGAACCAGCCTCACGGCTTCTACGGATGTTATCATAATTGTTATTGTTATCATTAAAGCTTGTTATCATTAGAACTTGTTATCATAAGCCTTGTTACCAGTGAGAATGTTATCAGCGACGGGTGGGAGCAGCTATCAGCCGTACAGGTACACAACGTGATCAACACCTGTTTGTGTCAGGTCATGAATGTCGCCTTGTATATTGAAGCTGTCATACAGTCTGTATTACCGCCCCACTGTATCACTCATGGTGGCAATGATGGGGGATTAAAACACCTGAGGTGTGTGTGTGTGTGTGTGTATGTGTGTGTGTGTGTGTGTGTGTGTGTGTGTGTGTGTGTGTGTGTGTGTGTGTGTGTGTGTGTGTGTGTGTGTGTCTGTTAATAGAGCTTGGAGACAGGGAGTAATATAGCTTATCTTCAGGTTATCTTGAGATGATTTCAGGGCTTAGTGTCCCTGCGGCCCGGTCCTCGACCAGGCCTCCACCCCAAGGAGCAATTCTTCTTACAATATGTAATGATCATGTTATATCTGTTCTGAGAGGTGAGAATTGTTTCACCCCTCAACTACCTCTTTTGTAACGCCATTAGATCCATCAACTACACACTCACACGACCAGTCCATCTCTCTCTCTCTCTCTCTCTCTCTCTCTCTCTCTCTCTCTCTCTCTCTCTCTCTCTCTCTCTCTCTCTCTCTCTCTGAGTCAGTACACAGGTTACATTTAACTCCCAAGAGTAAGCAGACGGTAGTGGCTGGGTGATGGAGCAATATATCTGCATAAGGGTGACGGATGCTGCTAGCTCCACCCCCACTCACACCACCACCACCACCACCACCCCCACTCATACCACCACCACCACCACCACCACCACCACCACCACCCCCACTCATACCACCACCACCAGCCCCACAACCATCACCACCACCACCAGCCCCACAACCATCACCACCACCACCAGCCCCACAACCATCACCACCACCACCAGCCCCACAACCATCACCACCACCACCAGCCCCACAACCATCACCACCACCACCAGCCCCACAACCATCACCACCACCACCAGCCCCACAACCATCACCACCACCACCAGCCCCACAACCATCACCACCACCACCAGCCCCACAATCATCACCACTACCACCAGCCCCACAACCATCACCACCACCACCAGCCCCACAATCATCACCACTACCACCAGCCCCACAACCATCACCACCACCACCAGCTCCACAACCATCACCACCACCACCAGCCCCACAATCATCACCACCACCACCAGCCCCACAACCATCACCACCACCACCAGCCCCACAACCATCACCACCACCACCAGCCCCACAACCATCACCACCACTACCACCACCAGCCCCACAACCATCACCACCACCACCACCAGCCCCACAACCATCACCACCACTACTCAGCTGTCATCATACCAAGGCCGTTTTTTCTAAGAGTCTGCGAGAAATAGACTTGTTACTGGATTGCCGAACCCCTCACCAGAAGTCACCAGTTGCATACGAAGACTTACCAAGTATAAGAACTGCCTTTAAATATATCAACAAAGAGTCTTCCAGGATCTTGTATAATACTGATATGACCAATTCTGGAATATGCGACACAAGCGTGGAGTAGTTATCTCGTTAAACTCAAAACCAAGCTGGGGAAGGTACAGAGGTATGCCACCAGACTAGTCCCAGAGGTGAGAGGTATGAGTTACGAGGAAAGATTTAAAGGAGTTGAAACTCACGTCACTAGACGAAACGAAACAAGGTAGAGATGTTCACTGCATAGAAACCACTGAAGGTAATTCATAGGGCAGACTATTATGCATGGTTAGTACACGAACAATGGGAGACAGCTGGCACCTAAGTACCTAAATGAGCCACAAAGGTATTAAAATATTTTTGTAATTGTCAGGAGAGTGAACTAATGGAATTCGGTAGTGAAGTGATGGAGACAATCTGCACGCACACACACACACACACACACACACACACACACACACACACACACACACACACACACACACACACACACACACACACTGACGCAGTCTGTACTTTCTCACCACACACATGATGCTGACACCATGTGTGTATTTCGTAGCTCAGGTAGCCTCCCTGGCCACGGAGCTGCCTGTGTTGGTAAAGTTCTTCACGTGTATTTCAACACATGGATATCCACAGATGAATGTAGAGCATGTATATACATGTATATGATTTATATGTATTAATCCACCAAGCCTAGCCACCACCTCCTCTCTCGAATCCATAGATTACTCGCGGGTAAACATCTCAGACTACCACCACTACCACCCCTATCATCACAACCACCACCACCACCACAGCAGAAGCTGGTGGCGCTCCATAACCTGTTCGAAACATATCGCCCCTGTTCCCACAACCCCTCACCGAACACCGCCCCCCCCCCCACCAGTTAACAGGTCCATACATTAATTACTAACAATTTCGAGGCAGGTTGTGACGTTATGTGCAGTGTTGGCAACCCGCTCTTGCACAAGACAGCACACATATGACTTATTGGTTATAGTCACCATTTCGCTTACAAATAAGTATATATGTGACAAACTTCAAGCCATATTTTTTTTCAAGGCACTAACTTTTCCTCTCAGTTTTATTAAACAATAGAGATTTTATACAAAATTTGACAAAATCCTGAGTTACTTTACAATTTATTTAAATATTTTAGTTTTGTTTTATTATTTTTATAAAACTGTAATATCAATATAGCTATAGGTTCAGTACTAATTGTAATATCTTAACATACTAAGGTTAGGTTAGGTTGTGACTTTCTATTCAGCTTTTCAAGGTAAACTCAAATATTCACAATAAATTAGTATGCCACATATGCACTTATTCATAAGCAAGATATTGACTATAAGTAAGTGCGAGAAAGGGTTGGTGTTGGATATGTTGGTACATCTTGTGACTGTGTGAGTTGGTAAGTTGACACACACGTGGCTGATTTGACATGAACACACCTAGTGTCCCGTGACACAAATGGATTTGTTCATTAGTGTCACGTGTGTGTGTTTACTATTTGCATCTGCAGGATCTAGCTGTTAGCTATTGGACCCCGCCTTCCTAACCGTCATTTGACTAATGTACCGACTCCCAATCTATTTATCCTGTATTATATCTACTATATATGCCTCTCTCTCTCTCTCTCTCTCTCTCTCTCTCTCTCTCTCTCTCTCTCTCTCTCTCTCTATCCCTCCTATCTTCCAATCTTTCTCTACCTTTCTCCTCCTCCTCACCTCTCTCTTCCCCACTGCCAGTCGTGGCGGGTGGAATGTGCTCAACGAAGGGGTCAACCCAGCATTGAACGCACAGTTGATGGCACCATGAACCCAAAATATGAGAGCTAGAATTATTTGGAAACATTTTACGTAATCAGCGCGTAAAGTTTTACGATACGGCAGAAATAATAATAATTCAGTGTAGAGTAATAATGGCATCATGGGGGTACGTTTGTCACAGTGTTACGTGGCATTCTTTTCTTTGATGTCAGTCTCGACCCGCTCATGTTGGGCATGTACCCAACAACAATTACTGGGAACAATTGTCCTTCGACATCAGAGAGAGATATTTCACTAATAAATAGATTGGACGGTAAAGCGACGTTCTCACTTCATGCAGGTCGGCGTTCAATCCCCGACCGTACAAGTGGTTGGGCACCAATTAAACGTCCCATCCCAAATTATTATCCTGACCCTTTCCAAGTGCTACTAGGTCATAATGGCTTGGCGCTTTCTCGTGATAGTTCCATTCCCTTATAGATTAATGAATATGTATGTGTATATTTATTAACGGTGAATGTCATTAATTCACTTTAAACGGACATTACACACGGAGGCTGCCATATATCGTATCCAACTGTTTGTTTTTATGAATGCAAACACTATTGCAAACACCTGTTGTTTGTTGAGTGTTTGGCGGTCCTCGTGTAGGGCTCAGCTTGGGAGCAATAGTTTGTTTGTACTAGTATAACCGTGCTTGTGATTCAGCTACAGCTGTTGTTGTTGTTATAGATTCAGCAACTCTGAACAAGTTCCAAGTAGCACGGGCTATGGTGAGCCCGTAGAGAGCTACAGCTCCCGACCCCTGACTTTTTATGGGCCCGTACGCACACCTCACTGCTTGTACTCACCTAGTTGTGCTTGTGGGGGTTGAGCTCTGGCTCTTTGGTCCCGCCTCTCAACTGTCAATCAACTGGTGTACAGATTTCTGAGCCTACTGGGCTCTATCATATCTACATTTGAAACTGTGTATGGAGTCAGCCTCCACCACATCACTGCCTAATGCATTCCATCCGTTAACTACTCTGACTCTGAAAAAGTTCCTTCTAACGTCCCTGTGGCTCATGTGGGTACTCAGTCTCCACCTGTGTCCCCTTGTGTGCGTGTGTGTGTGTGACTGTGTGCGTGTGTGACTGTGTGCGTGTGTGACTGTGTGCGTGTGTGACTGTGTGCGTATGAGACTGTGTGCGTGTGAGACTGTGTGCGTGTGTGACTGTGTGTGTGTGTGTGACTGTGTGTGTGTGTGTGTGTGTGTGTGTGTGTGTGTGTGTGTGTGTGTGTGTGACTGTGTGTGTGTGTGTGACTGTGTGTGCGTGTGTGACTGTGTGTGCGTGTGTGACTGTGTGTGCGTGTGTGACTGTGTGTGCGTGTGACTGTGTGTGCGTGTGACTGTGTGTGCGTGTGACTGTGTGTGCGTGTGACTGTGTGTGTGTGTGATTGTGTGCGTGTGTGATTGTGTGCGTGTGTGATTGTGTGCGTGTGTGACTGTGTGCGTGTGTGACTGTGCGTGTGTGACTGTGTGCGTGTGTGTTTACTAGTTGTGTTTACTAGTTGTGTTTTTGCGGGGGTTGAGCTTTGCTCTTTCGGCCCGCCTCTCAACTGTCAATCAACTGTTTACTAACTACTTTTTTTTTCCCACACCACACACACACACACACCCCAGGAAGCAGCCCGTGACAGCTGACTAACTCCCAGGTACCTATTTACTGCTAGGTAACAGGGGCACTTAGGGTGAAAGAAACTTTGCCCATTTGTTTCTGCCTCGTGCGGGAATCGAACCCGCGCCACAGAATTACGAGTCCTGCGCGCTATCCACCAGTGTGACTGTGTGACTGTGTAGACTGTGTAGACTGTGTGACTGTGTGCGTGTGTGTGCATGTGTGTGCGTATGTGTGTGTGTGTGTGTGCGTGTGTGTGTGTGTGTGTGTGTGTGTGTGTGTGTGTGTGTGTGTGTGTGTGTGTGTGTGTGTGTGTGTGTGTGTGTACTCACCTAGTTGTACTCACCTAGTTGTGTTTGCGGGGGTTGAGCTCTGGCTCTTTGGTCCCGCCTCTCAACCGTCAATCAACAGGTCTACAGATTCCTGAGCCTATCGGGCTCTGTCATATCTACACTTGAAACTGTGTATGGAGTCAGCCTCCACCACATCACCCCCTAATGCATTCCATTTGTCAACCACTACATGTGTGTGTGCATGTGAGTGCGTACGTGTGCTCGCCAATGTATTGTGACAGGAGTAGGTGTGGCCGAGGTATCCCGTCTCCTTCACATAATTTATTATAAATATGTCTGAAGTATTGAGTAGTTGACTCCACGCGTCCCCCCCCCCACACCTCTCTCTGGGGCCATGCGCTCCCTCAATCCACCTGCTTGTTGGTGTTGGTGTAGTGTTGTGTTCTGAACACCGCTGTTGGTGACCCTCTTGTAGGTATTTTGAGCCTCTCTAGCCATTCTAAGTGCATCTATAGCCATTCCAGGTGCATTTAGCCATTCTAAGTGCATCTATAGCCATTCTAGGTGCATTTAGTCATTCTAAGTGCATATATAGCCATTCCATGTGCATTTAGCCATTCTAAGTGCATCTATAGCCATTCTAGGTGCATTTAGCCATTCTAAGTGCATATATGGCCATTCCAGGTGCATTTAGCCATTCTAAGTGCATATATAGCCATTCCAGGTGCATTTAACCATTCTAAGTGCATCTATAGCCATTCTAGGTGCATTTAGCCATTCCAAGTGCATCTATAGCCATTCTAGGTGCATTTAGCCATTCCAAGTGCCTCTAGCCATTTATCACAGTTTATAATTCACGAAAGTACTTTCTTGCGTATACTGGTATTGTTCTACGACCTGTTATGTTTCTACAGGTGCGAGCATCGTGATACAGCTGTGTGTTGTATTAAAATGGTTGTAGGTCTGAACACCATCCTACACCTGTGTGTTCCAGTTTAGTTAAATGTGCCACATGTTCTGAATAATTGTTTAGCCTTATTTTATCACAAATTATTTAACTCTGGTAACAGTTGCCGGAATATGATATGATTTCCTCTCTGCAATATTTATATATTTTAATACATTATATAAATAACAAATTGAAAGTCGAGACAATAGATATAAATTGGATAAGTTTAGATACAGGAAAGACTTGGGTAAATACTGGTTTGGAAAGGTCAGGTTTGTTGATTTGTGCAACAAATTATCGGGTAACATAACAGACGTGGGATCACCGGGTTGTTTCAAGCGTAGGTTAGACCCATGAGTGAGTTTGGGGTGGATATAAATACCTGTCCCATACGAGCCAACACACCATCTGTGTTTCCATTCGTTCTTATATTCTTATGTTGTTCTGTATTGAGTTACTCCTGTATCCTTTTTATCGAATTATCTCAAGTTTCCTTATCAAGTTTCGTTGTTTGTCATATAGCGACATACAAGTCCGGCTCACAAGCCTAGCTAGTTATTCAGGGCAACTTATATATTTTAAGTAAGTTAGGTAAGGTAAGATGAGGCTATGTGAGGTAAAATGAGGCTATGTGAGATAAGATAAGACTGAGACAAGCGAGGAATTATACAACTTCTATATAAATGTTAATTTTCAACTCGACAAAAAAAGCTCCGAAGGGGAATTTTTTTGGTATTCTATTTTATGACAAAGTTGTTTGAGAAGGTTGAAGATATATTTGTATATAATGAGTGTGCGTGTGTGGGATATTTGTATTAAATTCTATCTTGTATATCTTCATATGTGTGTCAACATGATTTCCAACACACTCATCAAGCCAGCCAACACACACACACGGACAATACCCGCACACCTGAGAGCCAGGTCTGCACACGTGCCAATAAGCAGCAGCACATTGCACGACCACTCCTAAGAGTGAGGCCCCACACAGCCACTCCTAAGAGTGAGGCCCCACACAGCCACTCCTAAGAGTGAGGCCCCACGCAGCCACTCCTAAGAGTGAGGCTCCACGCAGCCACTCCTAAGAGTGAGGCCCCACACAGCCACTCCTAAGAGTGAGGCCCCACACAGCCACTCCTAAGAGTGAGGCCCTACTAACACCCCCGCTCTTCCTCCCCCAGGGCCGGACTTCTGGGGCCTGATCAACCCAGACTGGAGCCTGTGCAGCAAGGGGCGGCGCCAGAGCCCTATAGATATAGACCCGGCTCGCCTCCTCTACGACCCCAACCTCCGCCTCCTCCATGTTGACAAACACAGGGTCAGTGTCCTTGTTATGGTGGCTATTATGTGTTTTTGTTGCGCTCTTGTTGGTGCTGACTGTAGATTGACTGTCCTTGTTGTCTTCTTGTTGACAATAGATTGTACTTGTTATGCTGGTGATTGAAAGGTATCTTTGTTGTAATTGATTTTGCTGACTGTAATTATATAATTATTAGAAAAATATGCTTAAAAGTACCTTAGATGAGTACTGCACTCACCCCCACCACCCACTACATCAGACCTGGACCCCCAACCCCCGCAGGAGTGTAGGAGCGGACCCCTCCCCCACTGACTCTTTGCTCTGCCCCCCACAGGTGTCAGGGAGCCTGGAGAACACAGGTCACAGCGTGGTGCTGACCCTGGACGGGGGCAAGACCCCCATCAACGTGACCGGAGGACCCCTCTCCTACCGCTACCAGCTCACAGAGGCACATCTCCGCTACGGCATTGTCGACCTCTTGGGCTCCGAGCACACCATCAACGGCAGAGCCTTCCCCGCTGAGGTGGGTCCTTAGGGTGGGCAGGGTGGGCAGGGTGCTCGGGGTGGGCAGGGTGGGCAGGGTGCTCGGGGTGGGCAGGGTGCTCGGGGTGGGCAGGGTGCTTGGGATGGGTAAGGAAGGGAGAGGGGTGCTTGGGGTAGGCAAGGAGGGCAGGCTGGGCAAGAAGGGCAGGGGTATAAGGGAGGGCAGTGTTTTATGGGAAAGAATGTACTCAACTAACTGGTCTCACATATAGGTGAGACCAGCTAGGTGAGTACACTTTAGGTGACTATATCTAGGCGACTACAACTAGGTGAGCACAGCTAGGTGAACACAGCCAGGCAAGTACAGAGAGGTGAACAGGCTCACGACCCTCGCGTGCGCGCAGGCACACAGTTTGTCAGTAGTGTGTCAGTATTCACCAAGACCTTACACCCTAACACTACGGGAAGCACAGTACACATACTTTTCAAGAAAGTCAGACATCAACCTTGTCCCTGGCTCCGAGGAGCAGCTCCGAGGAGCAGCTCCGAGGAGCAGCCCAGAGGAGCAGCCCAGAGGAGCAGCCCAGAGGAGCAGCTCCGAGGAGCAGCTCTGAGAAGCAGCTCTGAGGAGCAGCTCTGAGGAGCAGCTCTGAGGAGCAGCCCTGAGGAGCAGCCCTGAGAAGCAGCTCTGAGGAGCAGCTCTGAGGAGCAGCTCCGAGGAGCAGCTCTGAGGAGCAGCTCTGAGAAGCAGCTCTGAGGAGCAGCTCCGAGGAGCAGCTCTGAGGAGCAGCTCTGAGAAGCAGCTCTGAGGAGCAGCTCTGAGGAGCAGCTCTGAGGAGCAGCCCTGAGGAGCAGCCCTGAGGAGCAGCCCTGAGAAGCAGCTCTGAGGAGCAGCTCTAAGGAGCAGCTCCGAGGAGCAGCCCTGAGGAGCAGCTCTGAGGAGCAGTCCTGAGGAGCAGCCCTGAGGAGCAGCTCCGAGGAACAGCTCCGAGGAGCAGCCCTGAGGAGCTGCTCTGAGGAGCAGCCCTGAGGAGCAGCTCCGAGGAACAGCTCCGAGGAGCAGCCCTGAGGAGCTGCTCTGAGGAGCAGTCCTGAGGAGCAGCTCTGAGGAGCAGCTCTGAGAAGCAGCTCTGAGGAGCAGCTCTGAGGAGCAGTTCTGAGGAGCAGGCCTGAGAAGCAGCTCTGAGGAGCAGCCCTGAGAAGCAGCTCTGAGGAGCAGCCCTGAGAAGCAGCTCTGAGGAGCAGCCCTGAGAAGCAGCTCTGAGGAGCAGCCCTGAGAAGCAGCTCCGAGGAGCAGCTCCGAGAACTCGCACCTAGCACGTCGCGGAGGAAGGCTGGTACAAATATATTTATTAACGGTGATACTCATTCTTTTATTCATTAAATTAAAATTATTAATAATCATTAAATTATTTATTTGTGCGTGTGTCATTTTCCACGCAAAAATATCTGTCGAGATTCATTACATCCCGGCCTGCAGCGATAGTTTGGTTGTTTGGTGCTCTCTCTCTCTCTCACTCTCTCTCACTCTCTCTCACTCTCTCACTTATCTACACAATCGTCGCCTTCTCCCATCACTGAACACAATACATTGTGTATGCTTTCATTTTTCCCCTCGCTCTTGTCTCCCCTCTTCTCTCTCCCCTCCGCCCCCTTGTCGACGGTCCCCTCTCTCCCCCTTTCCTGCCAGCTCTCCCCTCACTGCCCCTGGCGGCGCCGTGAGCCCTCCACTTGTCATGTCACGGAGGGAGGGCAGAGGAGGGGCGGAGTAATGATTTATGCTCTTGACAGCGTTGGGGACCCCCTCTGACGTGTAATGACGCCCCCACACCCCCACTACCCCCATCCACCCCCACTGGCCACGACTATTCCCACGGAGCCCTACTGACCCCTATCGACCCTCCTCTAACCCCACCGGCCTCCACTAACCCCAACCATCCCCACAGACTCGATCTTCCCCCACCCCTACCCCTCACAGACTCGTCCTCCCTCCACCCCCACACCCCACAGACTCGACCTTCCCCCACCCCCACCCTCCACAGACTCGACCTCCCCCCCCACTCCCATCCCTCACAGACTCGACCCCCCCCTCCCCGTCCCCACAGACACGACACACACACAAGGTGTCAACAGACAGAGGAAACCTTGCACAAACCAAACAGAAAGACCCAGCCAGGGATTGATGACATCAACCATGTCTACCCAAGACTACATCAACCACGCTTCATCGGTGGAGTTTGCTCCAGTGCTCGAAATAAAGATATATTCAAGACCTATTATAGAAGGGAGACATGATTACACATAGAAATTCTAAAAAGGAAATTGATAGCGCTGCCAAAGACGGACTATGCAGCACGGGCGGTACACCAACAAGAGGACACAGCTAGAAATTAAATTCACAAATGAGTTACAGGAACATTAGAAATAATTGGTTCAGCGCCAGAAAGGTGAATGCATAGAGTGCAGTGTAGTGGTGTAGGCAGACGTCGGCCACAGTTATAACTGTAGACAGACTTGAGGTTACCTTGAGGTGCTTCCGGGGCTTAGCGTCCCCGCGGCCCGGTCGTGACTGAGCGTAACAGTCCCACGAAACTGTACACGAGTTCATCTTAGATTAAAAGGTGGCAGCAGATAGCGAAAGCTTAACCCCTGAAAACACAGTTGGGTAAGTTGGTAAGTAAACACGTGAGCATCGCCCACCCCCTATTTCCGGTTACCCCGTGTGTGTGTGTGTGTGTGTGTGTGTGTGTGTGTGTGTGTGTGTGTGTGTGTGTGTGTGTGTGTGTGTGCCGGGCGTGGCACTGGTGTGAGAGTGGGGGGCGTGGCACTCTAGTCCCCGCTACAAGTAGCGTAGCAATATCCTTCCATACACAAAATTTAATAAAAACAAAAACAAAAATTGCACTGTTGCCTTTATCTTACAAAACACAGGCAACCGTTAGGAGCCAGAACACGCATGACGCCTCCCAAGCCCTGTGTGGGGTGCTCACACACACACACACACACACACACACACACACACACACCCACACACACACACACACACACACACACACACACACACACACACACACACACACACGTCTCGCGGTAGAGCCGACAGCGTCCAGGATTCGCCGTCCACGGACCCGGAATCAAATTCTACGCCGAAACAGAAACATATAGGCAGAGCTTTTTTCACCTGATCACTCTGTTCACCTAGCAATAAGTAGGTACATGGGATTTAGACCGTTTCTGCGGACTGCATCGTGGGGATGAGTTTGTAGGAGAGACATACATGTAGTAGATATGATAGAGAAACATAACATGAAAGTCGGTACATGAGACAACAGACGCTTAGAAAGGCGGAGTCCAAGAGCCAACAGATTCTGCAGGTGCAAATAGTATATACAAATTGTAAATATAAATACACACATGATGCAAAATTAATGAGAAAAGTAGAGACAGGTTTTAAGATACTCCAAGATGTCTTAGACACGCTGCAAAGCTGGTCCGAGAAATGGCTACTAGATTTCAACGCCAGCAAGAGTAAGGTGATGATAATGGGAATAAGTACCTGGGAAACTACCTCACTGTAACGAGCCTGGGAGTGGATATAACACTAAGCCTAACTCCGGAGGCTCATATAAATACGATAACATCAGCAGCATACTCTACACCAGCAAACATCAGAACATCATTCAGGAACCTAAATACGAAGTCGTTTAGCTGTCGTCTGCCAATCGTGGAGCCCCACCTCAAAAAAAAAAACACAAAGAAAGTTGAAAAGGTACAAAGGTTAGGACCGAGGCTCGTCCCTGAACAGTCAGACAGAGGATATGAATGAACACAGAGCCAGACCTAACGTCACTAGAAAATAAAAAAATATATATAACTGGGCTAAAAAAAATATATAGAGCCGTGTAAAAATAATTCTGGGAATTGACAAAAGAGGAAAGATTTTCACAATGGATAGTAATATAACAAGATTGATGGAAGCTTGTGATTTAGGTAAGTCATAGAAATATGTTTTTTATATTAACGTAATAGTGAGAAAGTCAAAGGAACAGAAGAAGGTTATGAAGACCAGCTTCTGTTATGATATTAGAGTTAGATAAGATATGTAAATAGGTTGTAAATCATTGCATTTGACACCCGCTGGCTGGTGAGGCGGGGTCTAAGAGCCACAGCTTGGTCTTGCAGCCACAAATAGATGACTACCAATAGGTACGTACACACATACACATGTACAGAGATCAAAGGCACACATATTTGCATACATACATGTACACAAATACATGAGTATATACATATGAACATACATATACATGTGTGTGTACATGTATAAATACATTCACCACAACAACTCTACAAACATAAAAGGTAAAAGATGAATTTAGACAACTCCTTTGAACCCGGAATTAATATTCATTTGCAAATCACTTTTCAAAGGGGCAAAGAGCAAGCCATCCCTGAAACAATTCATGACGAAATTCCGAAAAACACAAAAACATACATTTATATACATATATTACAATGTATATAAATGTATGTTTATATTTCAATGTATATTTTCAATTACGAAAATAAACACCTGAAGAACACTGTGACAATCTCAGACCAAAAAGAAAGGATTAATACAGGAATTTCCTTAAGTACTTCCGTATTTCATAATGCATCTTCAGAAGGATCCATCTGAAGCTGTATTATTAAATATGAAAGTACTTAAGGAAATTCTTGTCTTAATTCTTCCTTCGTAGTCCGGATATGTATATATACATAAATAATATACATTATATATGTATATATACATATCCTCCACACTGTATACATATATATGTATACATATGTAAAAGGTGACAAAGGCGAAAAGCCGGCTTGCATCACCTGTGGGTGGCAGCGGTGCACCGTCCCTCTTGCAACACTTGCAATTCAGGAGTTAACGATTAGAGGGACGACCATCCCTTGAGGGAGAGGACGTGGGGGGAGAGGACGTTTGTGGGAGAGAGGACGTGTGGGAGAGAGAGAGTGTTGTGGGAGAGTGTTGTGGGAGAGAGGACGTGGGGGGGAGGACGTGTGTGGGAGAGAGGACGTGTGGGAGAGAGTGTTGTGGGAGAGAGGACGTGGGGGGGGAAGACGTGTGTGGGAGAGAGGACGTGTGGGAGAGAGTGTTGTGGGAGAGAGGACGTGGGGGGGGAGACGTGTGTGGGAGAGAGGACGTGTGGGAGAGAGTGTTGTGGGAGAGAGGACGTGGGGGGGGAAGACGTGTGTGGGAGAGAGGACGTGTGGGAGAGAGTGTTGTGGGAGAGAGGACGTGGGGAAGAAGAGGGATGTGGCAGTCATAACGGATTATTGACATGTAATTGGTGGTTGTAAATATTTTACACACATCCATCACACGTGAGGAAGGCAGGGGGGGGGGGGCCGAGCAGGGCGTGGGGGGGGCCGAGCAGGGCGGGGGGGGGGCCGAGCAGGGCGGGGGGGGGGGGGAGCAGGATTATCTGGGGAAGTAGCCTACCTTGAGGTGCTTCCGGGGCTTAGCGTCCCCGCGGCCCAGTCGTCGACCAGGCCTCCTCCAGGCCTACATAGAACACAGTGTACAAGACACAGTAAGAATGGGTGAGAGACTTGGGCTGGACGGTAGAGCAAAGGTCTCCTTTCATACAGGTCGGCGTTCAATCCCCGACCGTCCAGGTGCTTGTGCACCATTCCTTACCCACCGTCCCATCCCAACTCCTTATTCTGATCCCTTCCAAGTGCTATATAGTCGTAATGGTTTGGGGCTTTCTCCTGATAAATCCCTTCCCTTCAATACTCCCTCCAGCCACGGCAGGTATGGAGCCAGGTATGGAGCGAGGGAGGGAGAGGGAGGGGTGGGAGGGAGAGGGAGGGGTGGGAGAGCGAGTGTGGGAGGGAGATTAAGGAAGGAAGAGAGAGAGAATAAGACAGTTGTTTCCTACCAACAGCTGCAGATCTTCGGCTACAACTCTCAGCTCTACGCTAACTTCTCCCAGGCGCTGGACAAAGCTTACGGCATCGTCGGCATCTCCATTCTCATCCAGGTGGGTAGCCAGCTGTCACGGGGGGGGGAGGGGGGGGAGGGGGAGGGGGAGAGAGAGAGAGAGAGAGAGAGAGAGAGAGAGAGAGAGAGAGAGAGAGAGAGAGAGAGAGAGAGAGAGAGAGAGAGAGAGAGACAGAGAGAGAGAGAGAGAGAGAGGAGAGAGAGAGAGAGAGAGAGAGAGAGAGAGAGAGAGAGAGAGAGAGAGAGAGAGAGAGAGAGAGAGAGAGAGAGAGAGAGGGAGAGAGAGAGAGAGAGAGAGAGAGAGAGAGAGAGAGAGAGAGAGAGAGAGAGAGAGAGAGAGAGAGAGAGAGAGAGAGAGAGAGAGAGAGAGAGAGTGAGAGAGAGAGAGAGAGAGAGAGAGAGAGAGAGAGAGAGAGAGAGTGAGAGAGAGGGAGAGAGAGGGAGAGAGAGAGAGAGAGAGAGAGAGAGAGAGAGAGAGAGAGAGAGAGAGAGAGAGAGAGAGAGAGAGAGAGAGAGAGAGAGAGAGAGAGAGAGAGAGAGTGAGAGAGAGAGAGAGAGAGAGAGAGAGAGAGAGAGAGAGAGAGAGTGAGAGAGAGAGAGAGAGAGAGAGAGAGAGAGAGAGAGAGAGAGAGAGAGAGAGAGAGAGAGAGAGAGAGAGAGAGAGAGACAGAGAGAGAGAGAGAGAGAGAGAGAGAGAGAGAGAGAGAGAGAGAGAGAGAGAGAGAGAGAGAGAGAGAGAGAGAGAGAGAGAGAGAGAGAGAGAGAGAGAAGATGAACGGATTTAATGACTAATTGGGTTAAAAATTTAATTAACAGGCACTACAACAAATGCAATCTAGTTCTTACCCATGTGCGTGCTCGCGAGCGCACACACACACACACACACACACACACACACACACACACACACACATGGAGGCTAGAGAGACAGATGAGTCTTCAAGACTCATCTCTAAGACTCGTCTCGTAAGTCACGAGACTTACGCCATGTTTGTGTATAAATATAATTATTAAACAAATACAGACGGGGCCCAAGAGCAAGAGTCTGGCCCTATAAGCACAATTAGGTAGGTCCACACACCCGGGGGGGGCGGGGGTGCAGATTTAAGCAATCCTTTAGGTCAGATTAGCATGAGGCGAGAGTGACTGGGAGGGAACAAGGGAGTGAATGAGTATGTGAATGAGTAAATGAATGAACGATTGAATGAAGGAATGTAAGAGTACGTGAATGCGTGACTAACACACATGAACGTCCGTCTAAACATCAGTACTCAGGCACACAACGTGTGTACCGAGCATTCCTCCCTCATACTGTGTTTACAAATGGCATTATTAATCACTAGAATTACTACTTTTCGATAAGCTTTAAATTTCCTCTGACGCATTACATAAATGTTCTTCTGTGAGTCATACTCTGCTTAGACTGATTTAGCAACGTGGATAATGAGAGTTAGGACCACTAGCCAAGATAGCACCACCTCTAGCCTACCTAACACCGCCCCTAATTATTCTAACACCGCCCCTAATTATTCTAACACCGCCCCTTATTATTCTAACACCGCCCCTAATTATTCTAACACCGCCCCTAATTATTCTAACACCGCCCCTAATTATTCTAACACCGCCCCTAATTATTCTAACACCGCCCCTAAATCATTTAACAACACCCTAGCCACGCTAACATTAATAGATCACTAACGAGTGTCTCCTCGTGGACTACTGGCAGATCGGAGAGAGGTCCAACCCAGCGCTGAGCCAACTGACAGCAGGAGTGGACAAGATTAAGTATGTTGGTGAGTACTCAACCACACCACCTGCTGCCCTTCTCCTCATCCTCGTTACTCTTGATTTAAACATCAAGCTCCGCAGGTCTTGATGTTATATTTAAGTATCTTAGACCCATATATACTTATGTTTGTGTATTAGGTGAGTATGTATGTGCACTTTTGGTGATGTATAATTATAATTTCCTTTGAGTCAAATGACCAGCTCTCAGCCCGAGGCTCAGAGTTGGTCATTTGATTCATCATTTGTGTCATCTATGTGAAACTAAATGACCCACATCTCGTAAGATAGTTAGTCATACAGGAGCATGTGGTCAGTAGCTACCACTGGAGAGGAATGGATGTATTATGTGAATAAAATATTTTTTTATTAAGACATTTAGGTACATCTGCATTTGTGCAGCTGTCCTAGACTATATGAAGGGGAGTACAGTGTGTCAAAAAGCGAGCTACGTGATGCTAAAAAATCCCCATCACACAGGATGGTTAGTCGTACAGGGCCATGTGTTTAGTAGTCTGCACTGGCAGACATTGGGTGCACTATGAGGATATCTTCAAGAACACGAGAGTGAATAAAGTAATTGCAAAGCTCCAGGTTATTGAACTAAGCAAAGAGATTCTGGCACAACTCTACGGTCCCTGCTATCCATATTTAATTTACTAATACTTTACTTGTCACCATCCTGGCAGTAATAGTACGACTCGTCATAACAATGTTAAACACACACACACACACACACACACACACACACACACACACGCACACGCACACGCACACACACACACACACACACACACACACACACACACAATACATAAAACTTTAGCCTTTTACCCTCTAGTTAATTTTCATATGTCATTTACATATTTTGTAGTAATCATTACTGCAGCAATTTTACGAAAATTAACTATTTATTGCAGTCATTATTATTCAGGCTGGTGGAGGGCAGCTCCAGGGTGCTGGTGGGGCTGGTGGAGGGCAGCTCCAGGGTGCTGGTGGGGTTGGTGGAGGGCAGCTCCAGGGTGCTGGTGGGGCTGGTGGAGGGCAGCTCCAGGGTGCTGGTGGGGCTGGTGGAGGGCAGCTCCAGGGTGCTGGTGGGGCTGGTGGAGGGCAGCTCCAGGGTGCTGGTGGGGTTGGTGGAGGGCAGCTCCAGGGTGCTGGTGGAGGGCAGCTCCAGGGTGCTGGTGGGGCTGGTGGAGGGCAGCTCCAGGGTGCTGGTGGGGTTGGTGGAGGGCAGCTCCAGGGTGCTGGTGGGGCTGGTGGAGGGCAGCTCCAGGGTGCTGGTGGGGCTGGTGGAGGGCAGCTCCAGGGTGCTGGTGGGGCTGGTGGAGGGCAGCTCCAGGGTGCTGGTGGGGCTGGTGGAGGGCAGCTCCAGGGTGCTGGTGGGGCTGGTGGAGGGCAGCTCCAGGGTGCTGGTGGGGCTGGTGGAGGGCAGCTCCAGGGTGTTGGTGGGGCTGGTGGAGGGCAGCTCCAGGGTGCTGGTGGAGGGCAGCTCCAGGGTGCTGGTGGGGCTGGTGGAGGGCAGCTCCAGGGTGCTGGTGGGGCTGGTGGAGGGCAGCTCCAGGGGTGCTGGTGGGGTTGGTGGAGGGCAGCTCCAGGGTGTTGGTGGGGCTGGTGGAGGGCAGCTCCAGGGTGCTGGTGGGGCTGGTGGAGGGCAGCTCCAGGGTGCTGGTGGGGCTGGTGGAGGGCAGCTCCAGGGTGCTGGTGGTGTTGGTGGAGGGCAGCTCCAGGGGGCTGGTGGGGCTGGTGGAGGGCAGCTCCAGGGTGCTGGTGGGGCTGGTGGAGGGCAGCTCCAGGGTGCTGGTGGGGCTGGTGGAGGGCAGCTCCAGGGTGCTGGTGGGGCTGGTGGAGGGCAGCTCCAGGGTGCTGGTGGGGCTGGTGGAGGGCAGCTTCAGGGTGCTGGTGGGGCTGGTGGAGGGCAGCTCCAGGGTGCTGGTGGGGCTGGTGGAGGGCAGCTCCAGGGTGCTGGTGGGGCTGGTGGAGGGCAGCTCCAGGGTGCTGGTGGGGCTGGTGGAGGGCAGCTCCAGGGTGCTGGTGGTGTTGGTGGAGGGCAGCTCCAGGGTGCTGGTGGGGCTGGTGGAGGGCAGCTCCAGGTGGCTGGTGGAGGGCAGCCCCAGGGGGCTGATGGGGGATAGGATAGGGATAGGACCCCCCCCCCTGAACCATGACGTCATCTTTAGGGATAAGCCGCCCCCCCAGATCCATGACGTCATCATCACAGTCCCATAACCCCCCCCCCCCTTGAAGTGACGACACCCAGAGGCACATTACAGTTATCCCAGATTCGTGACGTCACCCGCAGGTGTATGACGTCATCCTCTGGTACATGACGCCCCCGGTAGAACCGTGACGTCATCCGCGATCCATGACGTCATGCTCGATCCATGACGTCAGCAGTATTATGTTTTCCCCCAAACGTTTTTCTGGGACTCGAACCATTGATTAGTTGTTCACACACACGCATTGGGTCAAAAACCTTACCCAAAAAATATTGGCATGGAGTTTTCCGGGTAGAAGATCAATGTGTTGGGAGGTAATGTGTATTACATGAATGACTAGAGGCGCCAGCAACTGCTCTCACCTCTGACCTTACACCCGTTCCAATGACCTTTTCTTTGTTGCGGAGAGCCTATAGTGACCTCTGATCACCGGCCCATGAGGACAATATCAAACAGGAGCCGGGTCACTGTGTGTTGATGTACCGCCTCAATACTGTTTTATTATCCAGTTCCACTTAAATGGATTTATATTTTTCAGTAATACTGTTTCGAAAAACGAGCACACGCATACACACACGCGCGCGCGCACACACACACACAACCTAAGCAATAGGAAGCAGAGAGTTACAGTGAGGGGTGAGACCTCAGATTGGCGTGAAGTCACCAGTGGAGTCCCACACCACAGGGCTAGGTACTCGGTCCTATCTTGTTTCTGATATACGTAAATGATCTCCCAGAGGGTATAGACTCATTCCTCTCAATGTTTGCTGACGACGCCAAAATTATGAGAAGGATTAAGACAGAGGAGGATTGCTTGAGGCTTCAAGACCTGGACAAGCTGCTGGAATGGTCGAACAAATGGTTGTTAGAGTTGAACCCAGGCAAATGTAATGTAATGAAGATAGAAGTAGGAAGCAGGAGACCAGATACAAGGTATCATTTGGGAGATGAAATACTTCAAGAGTCAGAGAGAAAGACCTGGGGGTTGATATCACGCCAGACCTGTCCCCTGAAGCTCATATCAAGAGGATAACATCAGCGGCATATGCCAGGTTGACTAACATAAGAACGGTCTTTAGAAACTTGTGTAAGGAATCTTTCAGAACCTTGTATACAACATATGTCAGACCAATCCTGGAGTATGCGGCTCCAGCATGGAGTTCATATCTAGTCAAGCATAAGACTAAACTGGAAAAGGTTCAAAGGTTTGCCACCATACTAGTACCCGAGCTGAGAGGCATGAGCTACGAGGAGAGACTACGGGAATAAAACCTCACGTCACTGGGAGACAGAAGAGTTAGGGGGGACATGATCACCACATTCGAAACTCTCAGAGGAATTGATAGGGTAGATAAAGACAGACTATTTAACACAAGGAGCACACGCACTAGAGGACACAGGTGGAAGCTGAGTACCCAAATGAGCCACAGAGACATTAGAAAGAACTTTTTTCAGAGTCAGAGTAGTAGACAAATGGAATGCATTAGGAAGTGATGTGATGGAGGCTGACTCCATACACAGTTTCAAGTGTAGATATGATAGAGTCCAGTAGCCTCAGGAACCTGTACATTAGTTGATTGACGGTTGAGTGGCGGAAGCAAAGAGCCAGAGCTCAACCCCCGCAAGCACAACTAGGTGAGTACAACTAGGTAAATACAGTGCCAGAGAGATTAGGGTGACTGTTGTATAATGTCTGTCAATATTACGGGAATTTCTAATTTGCCTCGTCTGTTTGATATTGTATGGGAGTATTCACCTAGTTGTACTCACCTGGTTGTGGTTGCGGGGATTGAGCTCTGGCTCTTTGGGCCCATCTCTCAACTATCAATCAACTGATTCCCCCCCCCCCACCCACCCCCCCACCCCCACACACACACAGGAAGCAGCTGTCTAACTCCCAGGTATCAATTTACTACTAGGACAACAGAGGCATCAGGATGAAAGAAACCCAAGCGTGTGTCAGTGCTTGCGTGCGTGTGTCAATGCTTGTGTGCGTGTGTCAGTGCTTGCGTGCGTGTGCCAATGCTTGTGTGCGTGTGTCATTGCTCTTGCGTGCGTGTGTCAAAGCTTGCGTGCGTGTGTCAGTGCTTGTGTGCGTATGTCAAAGCTTGTGTGCGTGAGTCAATGTTCGTGCGTGTCAATGCTTGCGTGCATGTGTCAATGCCTGTGTTCTTTAGACAAATGTCGAAAAGCAGTTCTGACGTTAGCCAGCCTCGCACACGCCGCCGATGATATTCTCTTGATGTTGGCTTCAAGAGACAGGTTCGGTATGATTAAATCCCTAGATGCTTCTCTCTGTCTGCATGCCTGGCTGTGCCAGTGTGAGTGCATGCATGTGTGTGCGTTGGTGCGAGAACGACTGATGCGTGCGTTCGTGAATGTGTGTTCGAAATATGTGTGTGTGTGTGTGTGTGTGTGTGTGTGTGTGTGTGTGTGTGTGTGTGTGTGTGTGAGTGTGTGTGTGTGTGTGTGTGTGTGTGTGTGTGTGAGTGTGTGTGTGTGTGTGTGTGTGTGTGTGTGAGTGTGTGTGTGTGTGTGTGTGTGTGTGTGAGTGTGTGTGTGTGTGTGTGAGTGTGTGTGTGTGTGTGTGTGTGTGTGTGTGTGTGTGTGTGTGTGTGTGTGTGTGTGTGTGTGTGTGTGTGTGTGTATAGGTTCAAGTCTCTAAGTCTTTTCTCCTTATTTCTTCCCGTCTATATGTTTGTTCATCTTTCTGAAATGTCTGTCTGTCTGTCTGTCTGTCTGTCTGTCTGTCTGTCTGTCTGTCTGTCTGTCTGTCTGTCGGTCTATGTGTCTGTCCATGTCTGTCTGTCTCTGGTTTAAGCTACAATCGTCAAATAATTGTTCCGGGATCTCCCTTTGTTGTGATGATGAAACTAATCTACCTGTGTGTGTGTGTGTGTGTGTGTGTGTGTGTGTGTGTGTGTGTGTGTGTGTGTGTGTGTGTGTGTGTGTGTGTGTGTGTGTGTTCATGTTTAAGCGTGCATTTGTGTTTGAGTGTATGCATATGAATTTGGATTATTGTTGTATGGATATATATATATATATATGTATGCATCGATATGTGGATGTATATGTATACATGTATATTTTCTACTGCTGCTCCAGACTTCCGGCGCTACAAATCCAATTAACATGAGTGGGAAATTAACATCATTAACAAACGTTTTGTAATACTATTTGTGCAACGTATACATATGTGTACATGTGTATGATCATGTATAAACCCATGAGCCATTCATTACTTCTTAGTAAGAACCCCATGATTGTATCTATGCATAAACATGTATAAATCCCGTATTAGCCAATGTATTAACCAGGTTAAGGAGATAACATGTGTTAGCCCATTAACCCATGTATTCACGTATGTATTATCCTATGTATTCCCCATATATTATTCCCATATGTATTACCCATGAATTTCTTAGGACAAATATGCTTTACCGAACCGTTGATAAATTATAAAGTTGAAAATGTGAAACGCAAATTGGCTGGAATTTTTTTATTATAGGAACGTAAGTTCGAGCCCACCGCATTACCCTATTCCACCGTATGTTCTCCAATTACATATACATATAATAAGTCATTTTAATAAGACACATTTCGTATCCAATTTTTTATCGAAGACTCATAACATTGTATTCAATACAGCGTTACCCTCGTTACAGCGGTCATGTAACTGATGTAACTATTACAAAAGTAATTTTCTTAGTTGTTAAACAAATTAAGTTTTTTTTTACCTCACGAACAATCTGCTGTGATCTGAAAGGTGAACTGAGACTCATTAAAGAATTCTCAGAATAGAGCTTTGTTAAACATTTATTTCTTAACAAGAGTATTCCTCCATCCCTCCACACACACACACACACACACACACACACACACACACACACACACACACACAGTACACACACACACACACACAGTACACACACACACACACACACACACACACACACACACACACAGTACACACACACACACACACACACACACACACACACACAGTACACACACACACACACACACACACACACACACA
>NC_091155.1:29409688-29622188 GCF_040958095.1 Procambarus clarkii
TCTAACAATCTCTCTCCCTATCCTCCGCCATCTTCCTAGTAACAAGGTAATCAAATCTTATGTAACATGGCCAATTAGGCCGTCCTAACGAGGTGATCAGTACACAGTTTATCCTCACGACCCCTGTCCAATCCCCCCCCCCCAGATGGCCAGTACACACCATTAACGCCTCTATTCTACCCCCAGATGACCAGTACACCCCATTAACGCCCCTATTCTACCCCCAGGTGACCAGTACACCCCATTAACGCCCCTATTCTACCCCCAGGTGACCAGTACACACCATTAACGCCCCTATTCTACCCCCAGGTGACCAGTACACCCCATTAACGCCCCTATTCTACCCCCAGGTGACCAGTACACCCCATTAACGCCCCTATTCTACCCCCAGGTGACCAGTACACCCCATTAACGCCCCTATTCTACCCCAAGGTGACCAGTACACCCCATTAACGCCCCTATTCTACCCCCAGGTGACCAGTACACCCCATTAACGCCCCTATTCTGCCCCCCAGGTGACCAGTACACCCCCATTAACGCCCCTATTCTACCCCCAGGTGACCAGTACATCCCATTAACGCCCCTATTCTACCCCCAGGTGACCAGTACACCCCATTAACGCCCCTATTCTACCTCCCAGGTGACCAGTACACCCCATTAACGCCCCTATTCTACCCCCAGATGGCCAGTACACCCCATTAACGCCCCTATTCTACCCCCAGGTGACCAGTACACAGTGCACCACCTGAGCGTGCACGACCTGCTACCAGACACCTCCTACTACATGACCTACGAGGGCTCCACCACCATGCCCGCCTGCCACGAGACTGTCACATGGGTCATGGTCAACAGACCCATCTACATCACCAAGCAGCAGGTGAGGCGGGTCACGCAGAGATAACAACACCACAGGGAGAGATAACCAGAGCACAGGGCGAGATAACGAGAGCACAGGGTGAGATGACGAGAGCACAGGGAGAGATAACAGCACAGGGAGATAGCGAGAGCACAGGGAGAGATAACCAGAGCACAGGGAGAGATAACCAGAGCACAGGGAGAGATAACGAAAGCACAGGGAGAGATAACGAAAGCACAGGGAGAGATAACAATAACACAGGGCGAGATAACAATAACACAGGGCGAGATAACCAGAGCACAGGGCGAGATAACAATAACACAGGGCGAGATAACAATAACACAGGGCGAGATAACAATAACACAGGGCGAGATAACCAGAGCACAGGGCGAGATAACCAGAGCACAGGGGAGTATACGGGGAGATAATAGTCAGGAAGTGGGTAAGAGTGTAAGGTAGACAGAGAGATAATGTAATAAACTAAGAAAGGAGAAAACGGTTAAGGGTGGCAGCTTATCTTACAGCGGTTACCTATCAGTACTTACCTATCATACTGCCTACGGGCAGGTAAGGTCTAGCTCTTGATATCCAGCCTTGTTATACCCGTTGCGTGTAGAGGTAACTATTCGGTCGTTCGAATTCTTTGTCTTGTAATGACCCCTTTACCTCCCTCTTCTCACTTCCCTTCAACCTTCCCCTTCACCCTCTCTCTCCCCTCAACCCTCCCTTACCCTCCCCCTCCCCCACCAACATTGCCCCTCAGGTGATCCTGGGAAGCTACCTGTCGACTAATTAAAATCATAACTCCCACCTGTATTACCTGGCTGGCCAGGGGCAGCGCCATTAATAAACCTTAATGGCTGGTCCGGGCTCAATACCCCGGGTGGACGCGCACGCTCAATGGTGCCCAAGGATGCCCACCTCACTCATGAGGCCCGGTTTAATAACACGGCTTTACCCACCAAGTTTATTCATATGGTTTACCCATACGGGTAAACTCAACCAAGGGGCCTGACGGCTGAGTGGACAGAGCTCGGGGTTCGTAGTCCTAAGGTTCTGGGTTCAATCCCCGGCAAGGCGGAAACAAATGGGCTGATTTTCTTTCACCCTGATCCACCTGCTCACCTAGCAGTAAATAGGTCCCTGGGAGTTAGACAGCTGCTACGGGCTGCTTTCTGGGTGTAGCAAAAAGGAGGCCTAGTCGAGGACCGGGCCGCGGGAACACTAAGCCCCGAAATCCTCTCAAGATGACCTCAAGATGATCCAGTTTATCCATAGTTTATCATCTAGTTTACCTATGCGATTTACCCACACGGTTACCCTCATGATTTACCCACACGGTTTATCCATAAGGTTTACCTAACCAGTTGACCCCCCCAGTTTACCAAGCCGATTTATCCAGCCGCGTTATCCATCCGGTTTACGCAGCCTGTGTACTGACCTGGGCTTACCCACGGCCAGGTGTACCTTGACGCCAGGTGGGTGTAGTGCTTCCCGCTGATACAACAGCGGGTGTAACGGGTGTAGGTGTGTATTGCATGCACCGAGAGTAACGGGTCGAGCGGATATAGTGGAGGATACACTGGGTGTAGCGGGTGTAGTGGAGGATACACTGGGTGTAGCGGGTGTAGTGGAGGATACACTGGGTGTAGCGGGTGTAGTGGAGGATACACTGGGTGTAGCGGGTGTAGTGGAGGATACACTGGGTGTAGCGGGTGTAGTGGAGGATACACTGGGTGTAGTGGAGGATACACTGGGTGTAGCGGGTGTAGTGGGATCTCTCACTAACACAAGCCACACCCGGGTGGGTGTACATCTACACTCGCGTCTCTAGCATGGTATTAATGGTTCTTGAGACCAACATTTTCAGAGGACGAACACAGATGTCTCCAGACTCTGGCTGGTCGACCGTCTCCAGACTCTGGCTGGTCGACCGTCTCCAGACTCTGGCTGGTCGACCGTCTCCAGAGTCTCCAGACTCTGGCTGGTCGACCGTCTCCAGACTCTGGCTGGTCGACCGTCTCCAGACTCTGGCTGGTCGACCGTCTCCAGACTCTGGCTGGTCGACCGTCTCCAGACTCTGGCTGGTCGACCGTCTCCAGACTCTGGCTGGTCGACCGTCTCCAGACTCTGGCTGGTCGACCGTCTCCAGACTCTGGCTGGTCGACCGTCTCCAGACTCTGGCTGGTCGACCGTCTCCAGACTCTGGCTGGTCGACCGTCTCCAGACTCTGGCTGGTCGACCGTCTCCAGACTCTGGCTGGTCGACCGTCTCCAGACTCTGGCTGGTCGACCGTCTCCAGACTCTGGCTGGTCGACCGTCTCCAGACTCTGGCTGGTCGACCGTCTCCAGACTCTGGCTGGTCGACCACCTCAATTCCTGGAGAGTTGACAGGGTCTCTGTCTTCCCTTTCCTGTTCCCTCCCCCCTCCCCTTTTCTCCCCCCTCCTCTTCCCTCTCCCCCTTCCCTTAACCTCCCCCATTTCCCCTACTCTCCTCCCCTCACCCCTACTGACTTCACACGACGCCATAAAGCCTAAATACTAAAACCAGAAATTCTCATTTCATTCTGACTTCAACCAGCCTAATTTACTACATTCCCTCTAATGCATGATTTTACTGCCCAACTGCATCATATTAATGAAACTCCCGATAGTTCTCTTAGTCTTATTGCAACCCCCAGTTACCCATTGCAACTCAGATTCCTTATTGCATCTCAATTATGTATTGCAAGCACTTGTCACTACCACCCTAAGGTTGACTTTCTGAAGCGTCTATCACCATGTTCTCACCTTTAATGCTATTGAGACTTTTATGGTTTTTATGACAACCATTTTCTATGTTATCCAGGGCCCAGTAATCCGGACAAAGAATACGAGGACCTGTTTATTTAGACTCGACCCCACACAGGACCAACACCCAGGCAGAGCCGTCACTTTCTGCCAGCACTAGTCGCACTGAAGTCGCTATGTACTAGTAGTTCATAGCACCCAAAGGGTTAACGTGCACCGGAATGGCATACTAGAATGTCCTAGAACGTTCTAAAGTGTCTAAAGTTCTTGGTTGTAATTCGTTTTGAGTCATTGACGTGAACCACGGTCGCCACGTGTGTACATTCCCCAACAGGTTCCGTACATCCGGCCCATTGTGGGGAGGCGACGTATCTGGCCTCCACCGCTCGACTGGACACCAAATAGAGACTGCAGGCACATATGATTGACATGACGGGATTGACAGACGGGACACCCGTCTGATTGACATCTTTATCCAAACTTTCTCTCCTCGACTCTTTGTTATCCAGGTTCAGATATCTAGTCGTCGTTATCCAGGTCGCACGTATTCGAGCCTTGTTATAATAGTTCGAGACGTTACATAAATTTTTTCCTCGTGTTGTCTCACAGGTCAGGATATCCAGTTATCCAGGAGTCACTAACATTATCCTAATAATCTTCCTTACTTTATAACCTTATAACCTTTGAATAAATGGATTTGGTTTACCTAATTTCCCGATCTACTATAGTTATCCAGTCCAGTCCAGTTATCCAGTCGATCCAGTCCAGTTATCCAGTCGATCCAGTCCAGTTATCTAGTTTTCACTATGAATTTTCTACTCGTTTCTTTTTACACTATTAGGTTAAAATTATCCAGTTTCCAGCATCCACTTATCCAGCTATGCATCCATTCTTCATCATCCTGGAAGCAGTTATCCATTTTCGAAAACAATTCATTTTACTAAGCCTCTTCAATCCAAAATCTCATGCCCCAATTTTCATTATTCATGTCATGAATTCAGTCCTCATTATCCAGATCCACGTCTCAAGAGGTCCTGTATTCAGTATTCATCATCCAGTCTCTATTATACACCAACCCGTTCTCAGACCAAGTCCATTCCATCCAGCGGTCGACCCCAAAGACCCCTTCATCATCTTTAACATGCTGTTCATTCAAAACAGGAATTTTCTCAAGTGTTAATTTGAGAAACAGGGGGTTTGGCCGGTGCATGTAATCGACTTTGGCCTTTATTTATGAGAATGGGCTGTATATACTAACATTTTTTCCCAGTCTTCATTATCCAGATTGACGTATCCAGTCTCCGTTATCCAGATCAATCTGTCGAATATTCATATCTAGGAGCATGGAATTGTGAAATCTTAAATAGGTGTTCTTAAGGTGTATGGAATCGTGCATTCTTAAGTTAAGAATGACTTTACCTCAAGATAACCTCAAGATAGATCCATATATCCAGTCATCGTTATGTAGGTCAGAATATCCAAACTTCCTTATCCAGATCCATGTAATCACTCTCCATTATCATGGTCCGTGTATCCACTTTTCATTTTCCAGATTATGAATCTGGATAAGGAATTTAATCAAATCTGGATATGAATCCACACTTTCATAATGGATACTGAAGTCTTCATTATGAGAACTCATAAATCTAGTCAATATCTTCCAGGGTTCACATATCCAGTCATCATTTCTCAGATCCGTGTATCCAGCTTTCATTATCCAGCTCTATATATCCAGATTTCAATTCCTGTGTTAAATAATTAAGGTATTCTTATACAGGTCAAGAAACCAACCATCATTTTCCAGGTCCATATATCCAGCCTCGTTTATCCAGTGTTCATTATCCAGACCAAAAACATGAAGCCGCAATTATCATGGTTCATATATCCAACCCGCATATCCCAGGTCCATATATGCAGACTCCAACATCCAGAGCTATCATCAATTATTTTTCAGACTTGTTCATGTATCCAGCCTTCACTATCCAGAAGTTTTTATCCAAAAACTAAAATATGCAGATTTGTGTATCAGGATTTCATTGTCCAGATCTCTCATATCCTATTCATATTTTTAGCTTTCTGTACCCAGGTTTCTGTATCCAGGTTCCGGAATCTAGGTTTCATAAGCAAGACTTGTATCCAGATTTTATCATCAAATCCATGTATCCGGATTTAATAATCTCACTCATATATCCAGGATAATCCATCATCGAGATCCATATAACTAGTCTCATTGCCAGGGCTAATGTATCCAGCCTTAACTTCACAACACACGGATACAAGATTTCAATATCCGGATCCATGTATTCAAAAATCCATAATACAATGTGTCATATTTCAGTTTCACGTTTGGAGCTTCAATGTTGCAGACTCGTGTATCCAAGCATCAATTTATCCAACTTTCATATTGCAGAATCATGTACCCACATTTCGCGTATGTAGGGTTCACTGTATTCATTCATGGAGCCAGTTTCATTAAGTATTTATATAGAGGTCATTAATCAGTACAGTGAACCCGGTTTAAACTATCCATCTGCCTATATATAGTCTCTTCGTTAGGATTCGCGTATCATCTCTTTTATCCACCTGGATAATGAATCTGACTTTCAGATTCAGCTGAATGAGACTCCGCTTCCCTACACAGCTTCACTTACCCAGCATTCGTTACTCAGCTCCATATATCAGTTTCTGCTCTACAATACCGTCGTCTTAGATCCTATCATTAAGATTCACGCAACGACTCTTCACTATCCGGAGTCACGTGTTTGCACGTGTCAAGTTGGGTCCTCCAGCTATAGGCCTATCAACTCCAGGTGTATGTGGTGGGGGTGTCGGATAATTCTGAGCCATTGGTATTTGTTTTATAATATGCATCGATAACGCCTCTGCAATGATAGCACAGTTCAGTATAGCAAAAGAAAAGGCCCATGATGTTGAGGATTGCAAGCATTATATGGGACCCAAGATGGTGGGGACATTTGAGTACAAGGTTTATATAGGACCCATGATGTTGAGACCATCTGAGTACAAGGTTTAGGTGGGACCCATGATGTTAAGGACATGTATGATGCTGATATCAGAACGCCGACATCTCAAAGTTATCTGACACCCCCAGCCTACCTAAGCATGCTGATCTTGTCATGTATAGACTCTTCTGAACCACACATTCCGTTTTCTCCTCTGACAAACCTGGACTGAAGGTTCCTTACGCCGTCTCTCTCAAGACTTCCCTATGCAGGGCGGACCAGTCACGTGTGCGGTGGCACAGTCACATGTGTGCGGCACAACCACTCATTTCAACTGCCTTATTATTTATTTTTTTGTTTTTAACCCTAGGAAACTTGTTGACCAAACTTGCACAAACTGCGGAGACTGGTTGACCGATTTTTGTAAGTACACCGAAGACGGGTTGACCGATTTTGTAAGCGCTTCGCAGACGGGTTGACCGAGTTTGTAAGTACAAGAGAGACTCTTAGTCGATATATTTAAGTACATGGAAGACTGTCAAACGGGTCTGGCGAACGCCCCGGGCCCCTCACTGGTCGAGTACCTCCACTCTCCCAGTGGCCAGGTCCCTCACTGGTCGAGTACCTCCACTCTCCCAGTGGCCAGGTCCCTCACTGGTCGAGTACCTCCACTCTCCCAGTGGCCAGGTGACTATGTACACATCTCCTCCCAACTGCATCACTCTCTACATAAAGGACTTGACAAATATATACATATATATATACCTAGACATATCTGCCGATTATGCACTATGTTCTTCATGGATCCTCGTTAACGTAACTCACGTCTCGAGATGAATAACCAGTCATGTATAATGTTTTCGAGATGTCAGAGTAAATGTGTTAATTAGCACAGAATGGTGTGTTGTGTGTGTGTGTGTGTGTGTGGGTGTGTGTGTGTGTGTGTGCGTGTGCGTGTGCGTGTGTATGTGTGTGTGTGTGTGTGTGTGTGTGTGTGTGTGTCACAGTGGTTTAAGCGACCATAGTCAAGGCTGTGGGAGTATGCTGTCAGTGTCTAGCTTGCTAATTAGTAAACAAATAGAATTGTTTAGTGGTTAGTTCATTGTTGTCATTATAGCTGGATGAATGATGAAGGGAAGGGATAATGGGGAACATTTGTTAATGATGATGAGTATACTGTTATAGGGGCCGAGAGAGTATACTGTTATAGGGGCCGAGAGAGTATACTGTTATAAGGGCCGAGAGAGTATATTGTTATAGGGGCCGAGAGAGTATATTGTTATAGGGGCCGAGAGAGTATACTGTTATAGGGGCCGAGAGAGTATACTGTTATAGGGGCCGGGAGAGTATACTGTTATAGGGGCCGAGAGAGTATACTGTTATAGGGGCCGAGAGAGTATACTGTTAGAGGGGCCGAGAGAGTATACTGTTATAGGGGCCGAGAGAGTATATTGTTATAGGGGCCGAGAGAGTATACTGTTATAGGGGTCGAGAGAGTATACTGTTATAGGGGCCGGGAGAGTATACTGTTATAGGGGCCGGGAGAGTATACTGTTATAGGGGCCGAGAGAGTATATTGTTATAGGGGCCGAGAGAGTATATTGTTATAGGGGCCGAGAGAGTATACTGTTATAGGGGCCGAGAGAGTATATTGTTATAGGGGCCGAGAGAGTATATTGTTATAGGGGCCGAGAGAGAATACTGTTATAGGGGCCGAGAGAGTATACTGTTATAGGGGCCGAGAGAGTATACTGTTATAGGGGCCGAGAGAGTATACTGTTAGAAGGGGCCGAGAGAGTATACTGTTATAGAGGCCAAGAGAGTATACTGTTATAGGGGCCGATAGAGTATACTGTTATAGGGGCCGAGAGTATGCTGTTATAGGGGCCAAGAGAGTATACTGTTATAGGGGCCGAGAGAGTATACTGTTATAGGGGCCGAGAGAGTATACTGTTATAGGGGCCGAGAGAGTATACTGTTATAGGGGCCGAGAGAGTATACTGTTATAGGGGCCGAGAGTATACTGTTAGAGGAGCCGAGAGAGTATACTGTTATAGGGGCTGAGAGAGTATACTGTTATAGGGGACGAGAGAGTATACTGTTATAGGGGCTGAGAGAGTATACTGTTATAGGGGCCGAGAGAGTATACTGTTAGAGAAGCCGAGAGAGTATACTGTTATAGGGGCTGAGAGAGTATACTGTTATAGGGGCTGAGAGAGTATACTGTTATAGGGGCTGAGAGAGTATACTGTTATAGGGGCTGAGAGAGTATACTGTTATAGGGGCTGAGAGAGTATACTGTTATAGGGGCTGAGAGAGTATACTGTTATAGGGGCTGAGAGAGTATACTGTTATAGGGGCGGAGAGAGTATACTGTTATAGGGGCTGAGAGAGTATACTGTTATAGGGGCTGAGAGAGTATACTGTTATAGGGGCTGAGAGAGTATACTGTTATAGGAGCTGAGAGAGTATACTGTTATAGGGGCTGAGAGAGTATACTGTTATAGGGGCTGAGAGAGTATACTGTTATAGGGGTTGAGAGAGTATACTGTTATAGGGGCTGAGAGAGTATACTGTTATAGGGGCTGAGAGAGTATACTGTTATAGGGGCTGAGAGAGTATACTGTTATAGGGGCTGAGAGAGTATACTGTTATTGGGGCTGAGAGAGTATACTGTTATAGGGGCCGAGAGAGTATACTGTTATAGGGGCCGAGAGAGTATACTGTTATAGGGGCCGAGAGAGTATACTGTTATAGGGGCTGAGAGAGTATATTATTAGTCGCGAGTCGAATATTAGTCATGTCTACATCTGGTCTAAACTCGGATATTTGATGACAGGTGTATTGGTTCATGTGTATCATGACAGGTGTGAGGTATACCTGGCAGATATACCCTGGCAGGTGCGGTATCACAGGAGAACATGACCTAGAATGACACAGGTGTTTTGATAGGCCAGGCGTCATAGCTGTAACAGGTGTGTATGTACTACCTAAGTTAATTGCATCAGAAGTTGCCACTTGTGTTCTATGGTTGTAAGTCAGGTGTGCAGTCCTCAGTGAAAGAATACCAAGTTTTTCAGGACAGGTGTAGGGTTCCAGCTTAGCAGGTGTTTGAGATGTCGCAGGTTTAGAATCATAGGCCAGATGTGTATATATGTATATTATTTTCATCTGTGCAGCAGATGTTGACCTGACAGCTGGCCCAGGTGTTTAAATGCGAGGGATATTGGCATGCAGTGTGGTGTGGTAGAAGGACTGAGGCAGGTGTATGTGACATGTATACCCAGCGTGGCAGGTGTGTGTGTGTGAGGTATACTAACACGTGGTCTGCTCAACAGCTGTATGGTCTACGACAACTGAAGCAGGGGGAGGAGGCCGGCCAGGCTGGGGCGCCCCTCGCTAACAACTTCCGCCCACCACAGAAGCTACACCACAGGCCCGTCCGCACCAACATTGACTTTACCAATGCTGTGAGTATCTCCCGCTGTCTCCAGCACTGTCTCACAGTCTCCAGCACTGTCTCGCAGTCTCCAACACTGTCTCACAGTCTCCAACACTGTCTCGCAGTCCCCAACACTGTCTCGCAGTCTCCAACACTGTCTCAGTCTCCGACACTGTCTCCAACACTGTCTCACAGTCTCCAGCACTGTCTCGCAGTCCCCAACACTGTCTCGCAGTCCCCAACACTGTCTCGCAGTCCCCAACACTGTCTCGCAGTCTCCAACACTGTCTCGCAGTCTCCGACACTGTCTCCAACACTGTCTCACAGTCTCCAACACTGTCTCACAGTCTCCAACACTGTCTCACAGTCTCCAACACTGTCTCACAGTCTCCAACACTATCTCACAGTCTCCAACACTGTCTCACAGTCTCCAACACTGTCTCGCAGTCCCCAACACTGTCTCGCAGTCTCCAACACTGTCTCAGTCTCCGACACTGTCTCCAACACTGTCTCACAGTCTCCAGCACTGTCTCGCAGTCCCCAACACTGTCTCGCAGTCCCCAACACTGTCTCGCAGTCCCCAACACTGTCTCGCAGTCTCCAACACTGTCTCGCAGTCTCCGACACTGTCTCCAACACTGTCTCACAGTCTCCAACACTGTCTCACAGTCTCCAACACTGTCTCACAGTCTCCAACACTGTCTCACAGTCTCCAACACTGTCTCACAGTCTCCAACACTGTCTCACAGTCTCCAACACTGTCTCGCAGTCTCCAACACTGTCTCGCAGTCCCCAACACTGTCTCACAGTCTCCGACACTGTCTCACAGTCTCCGACACTGTCTCACAGTCTCCGACACTGTCTCACAGTCTCCGACACTGTCTCACAGTCTCCGACACTGTCTCACAGTCTCCGACACTGTCTCACAGTCTCCGACACTGTCTCACAGTCTCCGACACTGTCTCACAGTCTCCGACACTGTCTCACAGTCTCCGACACTGTCTCACAGTCTCCGACACTGTCTCACAGTCTCCGACACTGTCTCACAGTCTCCGACACTGTCTCACAGTCTCCGACACTGTCTCACAGTCTCCAACACTGTCTCACAGTCTCCAACACTGTCTCACAGTCTCCAACACTGTCTCACAGTCTCCAACACTGTCTCACAGTCTCCAACACTGTCTCACAGTCTCCAACACTGTCTCACAGTCTCCAACACTGTCTCACAGTCTCCAACACTGTCTCACAGTCTCCAACACTGTCTCACAGTCTCCAACACTGTCTCACAGTCTCCAACACTGTCTCACAGTCTCCAACACTGTCTCACAATCTCCAACACTATCTCACAGTCTCCAACACTATCTCACAGTCTCCGACATTATCTCACAGTCTCCAACACCGTCTCACAGTCTGACAGTCCGATAGACAGATTTGTAATGTCAATACAAACTTTGCATTTGTGTCACCCAGCGACGCACGGGTGACACCCAGCAACGCACGGGTGTCACCCAGCGACGCACGGGTGTCACCCCATCTCGACACTTGCCAAAACAGGACACATGATCTATACTTCTCCATAACACATAGTGCGGTGTGTCCGACACGGGGATCGAACCCCGTCACCCCTCATGTCACAGGTATCCCTGTAACATTGCAGCCAACACTTGTAACATATTACAAGCCTGCATAACACAGTCCCAGTGATATTTCCCCGCCATCGTCCGCAGGCTGCCGTGACACATGTGTCCGTGTGTCCGGGATTGTCTAGTGCTGTGTTTACAGTGTGTGTGTGTGTGGTCATTGTCGCACATCGGCAACACTGTGTGCCAGTGCGCTGGGTCACGTGGCTTTGTTTACATCAGTCGGGCGGTTGGCGTCCGCCAGCGCGGGAAGTTCAAAACCCGCTCCGCTCCACACATTTTCTGGTCGTCTGACATTTGTAATGTTTTAAAAGTGTCTTTATATTTAATTTACAAAATATAAGAATTTAAATTGTTAAAGTCTTTATATTTTTATATATGGTTTGTCTGATTTTCCTCTAACTGGATCTCTCTTTCTAGCTCACTATCTCGCTCGCTGTCTCTCTCACTCTCGCCCACTCTCTCTCACTCTCGCCCACTCTCTCTCTCACTCTCCAGTACAAAATATAAAAATAAATGACCTAAGAAGGTCATCACCAGCCAACAAGACGCCTCCCACAGGAGGGTAGAAATAGCCTAAGCTACCTTTGAGATGTATTTCTTTCTTGTCTCAATAAACATACTTGAATGCCTCTCCCTCACCTCTATCTTCTCTCCACAGGGAGGAAACTGCCCCTCCATGCACCGGGAAGCCTATTACAAAGGTCAGTATACCACAACATGTGTAATGCTTGTTTTACTCTCTTGTTGTTGTTGTTGTTGTCTCACCTGTTACAACTACAACCCCCCTCCCCCCCTTTGTTTACATCTCATAGCTGAGTGATGCTCAGAGCTCTGGGAGGTGGGCAGCCAGGTGACTCCTCGCAGTCTTTATGTTGCCTGTGTGGGGGTGGGGGGTGGGTAGGTGTGGTTGTTGGGGGGTGGTAGGTGTGGTTGTTGGGGGTGGTAGGTGTGGTTGTTGGGGGTGGTAGGTGTGGTTGTTGGGGGTGGTAGGTGTGGTTGTTGGGGGGTGGTAGGTGTGGTTGTTGGGGGGTGGTAGGTGTGGTTGTTGGGGGGTGGTAGGTGTGGTTGTTGGGGGTGGTAGGTGTGGTTGTTGGGGGGTGGTAGGTGTGGTTGTTGGGGGGTGGTAGGTGTGGTTGTTGGGGGTGGTAGGTGTGGTTGTTGGGGGGTGGTAGGTGTGGTTGTTGGGGGTGGTAGGTGTGGTTGTTGGGGGGTGGTAGGTGTGGTTGTTGGGGGTGGTAGGTGTGGTTGTTGGGGGGTGGTAGGTGTGGTTGTTGGGGGTGGTAGGTGTGGTTGTTGGGGGGTGGTAGGTGTGGTTGTTGGGGGGTGGTAGGTGTGGTTGTTGGGGGGTGGTAGGTGTGGTTGTTGGGGGTGGTAGGTGTGGTTGTTGGGGGTGGTAGGTGTGGTTGTTGGGGGGTGGTAGGTGTGGTTGTTGGGGGTGGTAGGTGTGGTTGTTGGGGGTGGTAGGTGTGGTTGTTGGGGGTGGTAGGTGTGGTTGTTGGGGGGTGGTAGGTGTGGTTGTTGGGGGGTGGTAGGTGTGGTTGTTGGGGGTGGTAGGTGTGGTTGTTGGGGGTGGTAGGTGTGGTTGTTGGGGGGTGGTAGGTGTGGTTGTTGGGGGGTGGTAGGTGTGGTTGTTGGGGGGTGGTAGGTGTGGTTGTTGGGGGTGGTTGGTGTGGTTGTTGGGGGTGGTAGGTGTGGTTGTTGGGGGGTGGTAGGTGTGGTTGTTGGGGGTGGTAGGTGTGGTTGTTGGGGGTGGTAGGTGTGGTTGTTGGGGGGTGGTAGGTGTGGTTGTTGGGGGGTGGTAGGTGTGGTTGTTGGGGGGTGGTAGGTGTGGTTGTTGGGGGGTGGTAGGTGTGGTTGTTGGGGAGTGGTAGGTGTGGTTGTTGGGGGTGGTAAGTGGTGGATGTGGGTGGTAGTGGGGGGTGATGTTTGTTGGTTGGTAGTGGGTGGTAGGTATGGTTGTTGTTGGGAAATGGTAGCAGTGGGTGGTAGGTATGGTTGATGGTGGGTGATGGTTGTATGTATGGTTGATGGTGGTAGGTATGGTTGATGGTGGGTGATGGTGGTAGTGGGTGGTAGGTATGGTTGATGGTGGTAGGTATGGTTGATGGTGGAAGTGGGTGGTAGGTATGGTTGATGGTGGGTGATGGTGGTAGTGGGTGGTAGGTATGGTTGATGGTGGTAGAGGGTGGTAGGTATGGTTGTTGTTGGGTGATGGTGGTAGTGGGTGGTAGGTATGGTTGATGGTTGGTAGTGGGTGGTGGCTATGGTTGGTGGTGGTAGTGGGTGGTGGGTATGGTTGATGGTGGTTGCTGTTGGTAGTGAGTGGTGGGTATGGTTGTTGGTGGGTGATGGTGGTAGTGGTTGGTGGGGATGGTTGTTGGTGGGTGATGGTGATGAATGTGGTGGCGGCAGTGTGGTGCAGGGGTTGTGAGCAGGGAGAGTACTGCAGGACACGGAGGGTTGTGAGCAGGGAGAGTACTGCAGGACACGGAGGGTTGTGAACACCGGCGGCTGCGCCACATCACAACAGAGGCCATAACCCTCACCAGTTGTGATGACACCGCCACCATCACACATCATCCCCAACATGTGTGAGCATCACCACCACTGACGGAGAAGTAGGGTAGACGCACACGCAGCTACACCCCATCTACCATCTACCATCTACCATCTACCCACACTCAAATATCATAACAACCCCTCCCCCCCTCGGAGTGGCCACTCAACCAGGATGCACCAACCACAGGGGCCACCCCAAGCTACCACATATTTTGGGGGTCCAATCAAACATTTGGTCTAACCAAACACCTGCAATTCGGTTAGTGATAACGAAATGGTGGACGACGCGGGGTGAGGCTCTAGTGCATGGGCCCTGGCTCGCCCCTCACCACACACCTGCCATGTGCAGTAGCCAAGCAACCATTGCATTGTTGACTGTGCAACAAGGGATATGTTGACCCACCACTGCTCGACTGAAGAAGCAACCTTGCCGTATTGACTATACACCCAAGCTTTCTTGACATTGTAATAGTGCAGTATTGGAATGCAATAGGTGCAACCCATGCTTTATAAACGATGCAATAGTGCTTTATTGACAATGCAATAGTGCTTTATTGACAATGCAACAGTGCTTTATTGACAATGCAATAGTGCTTTATTGACAATGCAACAGTGCTTTATTGACAATGCAACAGTGCTTTATTCAAGATGCAACTATGCTTTATTGATCATGCAAGCATACTACCTCACCTACAAGGCATAAACAGTATGGTTAGTACTGTAGTCATTACAACTTTACTAGTAAAAATAATAGTAAAGTTATGTGTGTGTGTGTTCACTCTGGCTTGAGGCGATGCGAAGAACACTAGAGTGAACGATTATTTGCTGCTAACGTTGTTCATATGAGATGAACACCGTGAGGGGAACATAGTGAACACCGTGAGGGGAACATGGTGAACACCGTGAGGGGAACATGGGGAACACCGTGAGGGGAACATGGTGAACACCGTGAACACAGTGAGTACCGGAAGGTGAACATCGTGAAGTGAACAATGAACACCGTGAGATGAAAACAGTGAATATCGTGGGTTAATCACCATGAGACGAACACCAAGTGCTGAGTACTGAACACCGTGTGGTGAACACTGAAGTGAACACCGTGTGGTGAACACTGAGGTGAACACCGTGAGGTGAACACCACCGAGGCCTAAGGCTCCTCACGTTATGAGATTGAAACTTACAATGTCCTGTTATCGTCCTGTGTTCACTTGTTATTTTGTGAATGTTCCTGTTATCATGTGTGTGTTCTGTTGTTCTTGTAACTGTTCTTGCAGTGTCCTGTGTTATCTTGCTATTATAACCGTTCTTGTTATCACAGGTGTTCTGGTTGATGTTATCTCTTATTTTCGTTAGTGTTAGTGTTCTCGCTATAATATATGTAATATTCCCTACTGTTGTTCTCTACTGTTGTTCTCTACTGTTGTTCTCTACTGTTGTTCTCTACTGTTGTTCTCTACTGTTGTTCTCTACTGTTGTTCTTGTTTACAAGCTTCTAGACAGTTTCCTTTCCATATGTGTCCTCGTTTAAAAAAAAAGCTAACCTTATATATATATTATATATATATATATATATATATATATATATATATATATATATATATATATATATATATATGTCGTACCTAGTAGCCAGAACGCACTTCTCAGCCTACTATGGAAGGCCCGATTTGCCTAATAAGCCAAGTTTTCATGAATTAATATATTTCCTCTAATTTTTTTCTTATGAAATGATAAAGCTACCCATTTCATTATGTATGAGGTCAAATTTTTTTTATTGGAGTTAAAATTAACGTAGATATATGATCGAACCTAACCAACCCTACCTAACCTAACCTAACCTATCTTTATAGGTTAGGTTTGGTTAGGTAGCTGGAAAAGTTAGGTTAGGTTAGGTTAGGTAGGTTAGGTAGTCGAAAAAGAATTAATTCATGAAAACTTGGCTTATTAGGCAAATCGGGCCTTGCATAGTAGGCTGAGAAGTGCGTTCTGGCTACTAGGTACGACATATATATATATATATATATATATATATATATATATATATATATATATGTCGTACCTAGTAGCCAGAACTCACTTTTCAGCCTACAATGCAAGGCCCGATTTGCCTAATAAGCCAAGTTTTCATGAATTAATATATTTTCTCTAATTTTTTTCTTATGAAATGATAAAGCAACCCATTTCATTACGTAAGAGGTCAATTTTTTTTTATTGGAGTTAAAATTAACGTAGATATATGACCGAACCTAACCAACCCTACCTAACCTAACCTAACCTATCTTTATAGGTTAGGTTAGGTTAGGTAGCCGAAAAAGTTAGGTTAGGTTAGGTTAGGTAGGTTAGGTAGTCGAAAAGCAATTAATTCATGAAAACTTGGCTAATTAGGCAAATCGGGCCTTGCATAGTTGGCTCAGAAGTGAGTTCTGGCTACTAGGTACGACATATATATATATATATATATATATATATATATATATATATTGTGTTTTATTAGCACTATTATATTTGATTATTTTTTGATTATCATTTGATTATTTATAATAATAAAAATAATATAGAAATTTTCATTACAATTATTTTAATCACTATTACTAGTAGCAGTGCAACTTTCCGCCCCAGCAAAAGTGGTAATGACAGTAGCAGCAGAATTGCTTTGTATCTTAATTGCATTGCCTTTTTTAACTGATATCCCAGTGAATGTTTTGACCCACGCCTTGCATATTGCAAGCTCTATGCCATGCCATTTTATCACTCTTGCTTCTGCATAATAGGCCTATATAGATCAGGCATCTCTGCTAGTCTATGCTTGTTTGACTTTGAATTGCTATAGAGTATGGTTATTTTAATTTGATTTCTAAAAAGAAAAGAGGGAGGTTTAGGAAAGGGGTATGTAGGGCAGGTGGTGAGAATAGGCCAGTTGTGAGGCCAGGTGTGTGGCCAGGTGTGAGGGTCAGGTGTGAGGGGTTGTAGGTGACTAATACTACCTGATACCTTCAACTTCAGGTATTCTAGGGAACATACCACACACCTGAGACACACATATAACTGAGTTCTCAGTCTAGCTACGGATTGAACCCTAAGAGCCGAGAGGCACCAGAGTGCCATAAAGGGCCACTAGTGCCCCAAGAGTACGGGGTGGGGGACGATGGCTCCAGTCCGGGTATTCTTGGGCACACTCCATGCCAGTACATACCCGCCACAGCGTCACTTGGCTCTGTGGGACTGAGACTTGGGTATGAACTACAGGCCAATGTGGTGAGGGGGAGGGGGGGGGAGGTGGGGGTTGTGATAAGAGACAAGAGGAAGTGTAGTGAAGGTTGTATAGTGCTTGGTATGAGGTTAATGCTAGTTATAATTAGTATGATGAGTTTTAATACTAGTCGTAGTGTGACAGGCATGAATACTAAGTATATGGTTAGTGTGGTGGGGTATACTAGATGATATAGTGTGTTTTGGGGTATACTAGATGATATAGTGTGGTGGGGTATACTAGATGATATAGTGTGGTGGTGGGGTATACTAGATGATATAGTGTGTTTTGGGGTATACTAGATGATATAGTGTGGTGTTGGAGTATACTAGATGATATAGTGTGTTTTGGGGTATACTAGATGATATAGTGTGGTGGGGTATACTAGATGATATAGTGTGGTGGTGGGGTATACTAGATGATATAGTGTGTTTTGGGGTATACTAGATGATAGAGTGTGGTGGTGGAGTATACTAGATGATATAGTGTGTGGTGGTGGGGTATACTAGGTGATATAGTGTGTGGTGGTGGGTGGCGAGTGTCGCTACAGCATGACACTGTACTCACACTACCAACGTTTGTAACTCCTCCACTACAGCCCACAACTTCACTCACGAGCACAGGACGCCCATGACCAGGTCAGTATGTCCTCCCTCTCTCACCCCCAGCCCCAGACCCCCTCCCTCTCTCACCCCCCACGCTGTGTGTGTGTGTGTGTGTGTGTGTGTGTGTGTGTGTGTGTGTGAGTGTGTGTGTGAGAAAGCATTTTCGTCCCTGTGTGATCGCCTTTCTCCATGTAAATACCAGCTCATGCCCAAATATAAATAACCGTTCACACACCCATGTGAATACATCAGCTCACACACACAAACCCACGTATTATATACATAATATGTGGGTTTATATATTATATATATAATATATATATATGTATATATATATATATATATATATATATATATATATATATATATATATATATATATATATATATATATATATACACCAGCTCACATTCTACATGTATACACCAGTTCACACACCCACATGTATCACATACATATACATGTATACACTCACATATACAAACCCACGTTTATGCTCGTGCATACATGTATAAGCCAGCTCACACACTCACATGTATAACACCACACACACACACACACACACAATGAATAAGCCAGCTCACAAACCCACATGAATACCACACACACACACACACACACACACACACACACACACTGTATAAGCCAGCTCACACAACCAAACACAAACACGAGACACAAAACAACTATGCAAAACTATGAATCCCAAGATGCGTGCATACATGACTGACTTGTCAGAGACCTCGCTCATGTATGATGACGGAATACTCCCCATCATAAATAGCAACGAGTTACACGTTTACCATATATTATATATTTATACATATAATGAATTAAGTTCATCCATGTTTATTGGGTAAACATTTTAGAGTTATGAAAAACAAATGCTGGACTTTAAATACTATTTACAGTGCTTAAAATGTTTCAACTTTCTGTCCCGAATGATTAACTCGAAATTTCTTCGTCAAATTTGTATTTACTGGAGTCTGACCTACTGAATCAATATATGAAAACCGAGAGAGGCTTCCTCAGCACTATATGCCTATGGTTCAATTTCTGAAGCACTTTTAGAGTGACGAGTGTGTGTGTCTCACTCTAATACTCTAGTGTGAAGTGTGTGTGTGTGAGTGTGAGGTGTAATGTTATCCTCTGCAGTGTTGGGTATCTTCCTTTGGTGTAAGGAGACAGGTATGTGTTGCATAGGCACCCATACACGTTGTGAGCAAACACAGATGTGTAGAGGTGTGTGGCGAGTATGGACAGATGTGTAATAAATAATAATGAATGTGTAATAGGTAAGGAAGGTTAAGTAATGAGTAAAAACAGGTATGTAATGAATACGAACAGATGTGTGTGTGACGAATAAGAACAAGTGTGTGACGAGTAAGAACAGGTGTCTACATAGCGAGTAAGGGTGCGTGGCAGGTGTTTAAAAGCAGGAGAGAGAGAGAAACCGCTACACACCTGGCTTCAAGCATTGATTATAGCGACACCACCACCACCACCACACGGCACAACCCTGAAGACCTCATTATAGGGTTGAAATGGGTGCTTAGGAAGGAGCCGTGTGGAATGTCTTGACCTTTGTGAGTCGGCCTGAAGACCTTAATGTGTGTACGTACTGTGAATGTTGTTGCCTGAGACCTGTAGCCTGGTGCAAGCAGTACTTTGCTGGATCTACACCAGAGAGAAGCTCCACCTGATCTTGGTGGATCTACACCAGAGAGAAGCTCCACCTGATCTTGGTGGATCTACACCAGAGAGAAGCTCCACCTGATCTTGGTGGATCTGAAGCAGAGAGAAGCTCCACCTGATCTTGGTGGATCTGAGCCAGAGAGAAGCTCCACCTGATCTTGGTGGATCTGAGCCAGAGAGAAGCTCCACCTGATCTTGGTGGATCTGAGCCAGAGAGAAGCTCCACCTGATCTTGGTGGATCTGAAGCAGAGAGAAGCTCCACCTGATCTTGGTGGATCTACACCAGAGAGAAGCTCCACCTGATCTTGGTGGATCTGAGCCAGAGAGAAGCTCCACCTGATCTTGGTGGATCTACACCAGAGAGAAGCTCCACCTGATCTTGGTGGATCTACACCAGAGAAAAGCTCCACCTGATCTTGGTGGATCTACACCAGAGAGAAGCTCCACCTGATCTTGGTGGATCTACACCAGAGAGAAGCTCCACCTGATCTTGGTGGATCTACACCAGAGAGAAGCTCCACCTGATCTTGGTGGATCTACACCAGAGAGAAGCTCCACCTGATCTTGGTGGATCTGAGCCAGAGAGAAGCTCCACCTGATCTTGGTGGATCTACACCAGAGAGAAGCTCCACCTGATCTTGGTGGATCTACACCAGAGAGAACAACGTAACTTGATGTAAATAAACAGAAAAAAGTTCATCAAGCCTTCACAGAAATATGCTATATATCCAACTCCTATGATACCAGCATAATAAATCAATATATATATATACATTACAATATATGCGCTGCGTGCACGTGTGTACTCGCACATGTGTCTTCTGGAGAGTCAAGCTCAGGTCTTGGGCCCCGCCTTTCCAACCACTGATCGTCTTATATAAAAATCATTCAGGAGTCGCAATATAACATCTACTTTTGAAATTATAACTGGAATTGTCTTCTGCAACTTGCTTATTTATTCTCATTTTCATATATGTAAATGCTTTCTAACATTTCTGTGCTCATCTGCTCCTCAGTTTCTATTCATGCCTCTGCCCAACCACTTGGGCTGGACAGTAGAGCAACAGTCTCGCTTCATGCAGGTCGGCGTTCAATCCCCGATCGTCCAAGTGGTTGGGCACCATTCCATCCCAAATCCTTATCCTGATCTCTTCTCAGTGCTATATAGTCGTAATGGCTTGGCGCTTTCTCCCTTCCATCCATGCCCTTTTGTTTTTCTGGCATTTGACGTGTACTTTCTGTATTTCCACTATCACACCTCACCAATATTTTGTCTCCATTTATGTTCCCAAGTATCCGTCCTTTTCTCTAGCGATGTTGGGTCTAGTTCTCTCAGTATAACTACGGGCTCGCCATAGCCCGTGCTGCTTGGAACTTCTTGTTCCAGGTAGCGAATCTCAAACATGAACAAAACATCTCTCAGATGTTCTTCATACCCCATCCCTCGTATTTCTGGGACCAGCATCGGTGCAAACTTCTGTACCTTTTGAAGCTTGTGCTTTTTTGAGGCTTCACGGTGGAGCTGCACACGTTAGGATTGGTCTTACGTAGGTAAGGTGACATGAAAACCATCTGTAGTGAGGCTCCTGATAGTTGTTCTGATGTTTGCAAGTATAGAATGCACTGTTGACGTCGTACTTATAGTCACTTATAGACACGTATATTATAGACACGTACTTATAGACACGTATATACGGACAAGATTTGGGTGTTATGTCCACCCAGAAATCCTTTTCTCTTGTTCTTTCGGAGAAGTTATTCCCCATCACTAAGTACCGTCCTGTAGGCCTCATGGACCGTCCTATAGGCCTCGTGGACCGTCCTGTAAGCCTCGTGGACCGTCCTGAAAGCATCATGGACCGTCCTATAGGCCTCGTGGACCGTCCTGTAGGCCTCGTGGACCGTCCTGTAGGCATCATGGACCGTCCTGTAGGCATCATGGACCGTCCTGTAGGCCTCGTGGACCGTCTTGTAGGCATCATGGACCGTCCTATAGGCCTCATGGACCGTCCTATAGGCCTCGTGGACCGTCCCGTAGGCCTCGTGGACCGTCCTATAGGCCTCATGGACCGTCCCGTAGGCCTCGTGGACCGTCCCGTAGGCCTCGTGGACCGTCCTATAGGCCTCATGGACGGTCCCGTAGGCCTCGTGGACCGTCCCGTAGGCCTCGTGGACCGTCCTGTAGGCCTCGTGGACCGTCCTGTAGGCCTCGTGGACCGTCCTGTAGGCCTCATGGACCGTCCTGTAGGCCTCGTGGACCGTCCTGTAGGCCTCGTGGACCGTCCTGTAGGCCTCGTGGACCGTCCTGTAGGCCTCGTGGACCGTCCTGTAGGCCTCGTGGACCGTCCTGTAGGCCTCATGGACCGTCCTGTAGGCCTAATGGAATGTCCTGTAGGCCTAATGGACCGTCCTGTAGGCCTAATGGACCGTCCTGTAAGCCTAATGGACCGTCCTGTAAGCCTAATGGACCGTCCTGTAGGCCTAATGGACCGTCCTGTAGGCCTAATGGAATGTCCTGTAGGCCTAATGGACCGTCCTGTAGGCCTCATGGACCGTCCTGTAGGCCTAATGGACCGTCCTGTAGGCCTAATGGACCGTCCTGTAAGCCTAATGGAATGTCCTGTAGGCCTAATGGACCGTCCTGTAGGCCTCATGGACCGTCCTGTAGGCCTAATGGACCGTCCTGTAGGCCTAATGGACCGTCCTGTAGGCCTAATGGACCGTCCTGTAGGCCTAATGGACCGTCCTGTAAGCCTAATGGACCGTCCTGTAGGCCTAATGGACCGTCCTGTAGGCCTAATGGACCGTCCTGTAGGCCTAATGGACCGTCCTGTAGGCCTAATGGACCGTCCTGTAGGCCTCATGGACCGTCCTGTAGGCCTAATGGACCGTCCTGTAGGCCTAATGGACCGTCCTATAAGCCTAATGGAATGTCCTGTAGGCCTAATGGACCGTCCTGTAGGCCTAATGGACCGTCCTGTAGGCCTAATGGACCGTCCTGTAGGCCTAATAGACCGTCCTGTAAGCCTAATGGACCGTCCTGTAGGCCTAATGGACCGTCCTGTAGGCCTAATGGACCGTCCTGTAAGCCTAATGGACCGTCCTGTAGGCCTCATGGACCGTCCTGTAAGCCTCATGGACCGTCCTGTAAGCCTAATGGACCGTCCTGTAGGCCTCATGGACCGTCCTGTAGGCCTAATGGACCGTCCTGTAGGCCTAATGGACCGTCCTGTAGGCTTTATGCCACATTGACCCATTTTTATCACCTCACACTTGCAAATATTGTCATGCAAGACCCAAACCCTATAGATAGATCACTAACAGAGGAGAACGGCAAGGGTCCTATGGATCCCCGAGAGGCTACGCTTGTCACCCTACGCCAGTACGAGTTATCGTCCCTCGCTGTGATTCTCTGACGCCTGTCGCTTAGGTACTCTCTATTTCAGTGCTTTTAAAGTCATTCTCGCCTGCTTCTCGGTATTATTTTTCAGTCTCTTTAGTGGAACTGTTTCAAAAGTTTTTTTGACAGTCAAAAAATGGCAAAAAAGTAGATTTTTTGAGTATTGTGTGTGTGTTTTTTGTTCATAAAATTCATATGGTGTAAGGTCTCCTCTTCTACGATAGCCGACCAATTGTATTTGTATGACCCCCATGTTGGACGAGGCGCCCAGCACACTACACACGCTTGTCAGTTAACGGTCCGCTCGTTGCTTCCACTACACGCTATCAATACCAGCAAGAACCCTGGTGGTGGTGGTGGTGGTGGTGGTGGTGGTGGTGGTGCTGGTGGTGCTACTGGTGCTGTTCGTGCTGCTGCTGCTGGTGCTGCTGCTTCTGCTGCTGGTGCTGCTGCTTCTGCTGCTGTTGGTGCTGCTACTTCTGCTGCTGGTGCTCCAGGGGCCCCAAGAGCTGCCTACTGTGGCGGGAAGCTCGTCATAAAACTGGCTTCGGACACGGGTGTTATTAAAGGAAAAATGGGTAGATGAAGCAGGAATTTGAATAATGAAAATATAGAAAAGAACATAACACTAAACAATTTAAATAGTGAAATACTGCGCTACGTATTTGATAACACACACACACACACACACACACACACACACACACACACACACACACACACACACACACAGGGAGGCGACAACGAGCCAGAGAGACGTACCAGAGACCAACCAACACTCGTACCAGCGAACGAGCAATAAACATCTGTAGAGTACTTTTCAAGCCAGACACTTGAGTGTTAACAACAACTGGAGCGCTCTTCCCGAGACTTGAGACAGACCCAAGCCCGAGCCCGCGCTGCCCGAAAGCGCAGTTAGACAAACCCACACAGGCTGACACCTCTATACGGGAATAAAACTACAATGAGTCGGAGATATATGCAATTATTTCCTGAATGAAGATGGGGAGGAGTAACCCGAGACGAGCCCAGGAGCTGGAGCTCCCGTTAACACAGATGAGTCGAGTTAGGTTCAACTAAATATACCTGGAGAGGAAGGTGAGGGAGGTCAGGGAGAGAGAGAGAGAGGGGGGGGGTCAGGGAGAGAGTGACCTGGAGTGACCATACGTGGAGTGACCTCGCTCCAGGCGCTACAAGTCACCAACCAGGAAGAGGCACGGGTCCAAGGGTGACCTCTGTCACGGCGCCACGGTCGGGCGTCACGGCAGCCTCACGCCCTCTGAGGGCGTGTGGTAACCCTTAGCGAGTGTTCTTGTGGTTGTTGTGTGTGTGTGTGTGTGTAAATGGTTGCCAACCAACCATTACAGTTGTCACTCTTCACAATAACAAACAAAACACATTGTGTGCCTGTTTGAGTGTTTGGCAGAGTTACCGTTCTCCTCCTTCACATAACCCACAAGCGACCTTCACAAGCCTCAAGACACAAACGTTGCATTTTACAACATAACTTTACACGTCCAGCAAGTGGAGGAGTAAGACCTTTGACTTCCTCAACTACACCATCCGGGAGAAACGAAAACTTTTATGTTTACCTTAACGAAACTATCGTTAGTTAATTGTTAACTTTCGTGAAAGTTGACGTTAGATATTGGCAGTGTTAACGTGTTGCATCTGCAACTGTCCTTGTTTGGATTATGTCGCTTGCATAGTTGTAATTGTTGCTATTGGTCGGCTGGTTACCGTACTCTTGGCAACATTGCAATTGTTGTTACTTGAATTGTGGTGGGTAAATGATGATGGGATTGTTAGTGATGCTGTGTTAGTGGTGCTGTGTATGTGATGATGTGTTAGTGATGCTGTGTGTGTGATGCTGTGTATGTGATGCTGTGTATGAGGTGCTGTGTATGTAATGCTGTGTATGTGATGCTGTGTTAGTGATGCTGTGTATGTGATGCTGTTGTTCTGTCCGCTTCATCTTCTTAGTGTATGTGATGCTGTGCATGTGATGCTGTGTATGTGATGCTGTGTATGTGATGCTGTGTATGTGATGCTGTGTATGTGATGCTGTGTATGTGATGCTGTGTTAGTGATGCTGTGTATGTGACGCTGTGTTAGTGATGCTGTGTATGTGATGCTGTTGTTCTGTCCGCTTCATCTTCTGAGTGTATGTGATGCTGTGCATGTGATGCTGTGTATGTGATGCTGTGTATGTGATGCTGTGTATGTGATGCTGTGTATGTGATGCTGTGTTAGTGATGCTGTGTATGTGATGCTGTGCATGTGATGCTGTGTATGTGATGCTGTGTATGTGATGCTGTGTATGTGATGCTGTGTATGTGATGCTGTGTATGTGATGCTGTGTATGTGATGCTGTGTATGTGATGCTGTGTATGTGATGCTGTGTATGTGATGCTGTGTATGTGATGCTGTGTATGTGATGCTGTGTGTGTGATGCTGTGTGTGTGATGCTGTTGTTCTGTCCGCTTCATCTTCTGAGTGTATGTGATGCTGTGTATGTGATGCTGTGTATGTGATGCTGTGTATGTGATGCTGTGTATGTGATGCTGTGTATGTGATGCTGTGTATGTGATGCTGTGTATGTGATGCTGTGTATGTGATGCTGTGTATGTGATGCTGTGTATGTGATGCTGTGTATGTGATGCTGTGTATGTGATGCTGTGTATGTGATGCTGTGTGTGTGATGCTGTGTGTGTGATGCTGTTGTCCTGTCCGCTTCATCTTCTGAGTGTATGTGATGCTTTCTTATTTTTTTATTGTTTTGCAAAGGATTAAAATCTAAAGAGAAATTATTAAAAGTCTTTGCATGGTAAGATAACTAAACGATACGCACAAGCTACTGGGTATTGATTGTATACAGGCTACTATGTATAGGTCTCTTCAGGCTACTATGTATACGGTCTATGTATACGATCTTTTCTATTATGTATACAGCTATGTATACGATCTTTTCTATTATGTATACAGCTATGTATACAGCCACTATTTACATATGAAGACCTACTGATATGTATATAAACTAAGGTGTATACCCGCTGGTATGTATGCTGGCTACAGTGTATACAAGATACCCTGTATATCCATTGTTGTGAATATTAGCTAGCGTGTATAGTGATATACTGTTTATTGCGGTCAACTTAATTTGGCTTTCGAGGGGTTAAACTTGGGTTCTTGGGTCCCGCCTCACAGTTGTCAACCCAAGTGATGTCCAGGTTCCAGAGCCTCCTGGCCTCTCACGTCCATGTATGATGCTGTGTATGGCCACACAGTCAACATTATACACATCAACTTTTCTAATAAATCAGACATAATCAATCCCGTTCCTACTCCTGAACTTGATTAGTTGATAGTGATGTTCCCTCCTCCTGTGTCCTTCTCTTGTCTATTCCTAACCTACTCCTTCCTCTCCCTCCTTCTCCTCTCTCTCTCACGTTTACACTTCTGAAAAAAATTGTATTAGAACCAGTAAAATTTGCACAAATATTAAATACATGTTTAAAAGCATTACTAATAAGGTAGCGCAGATGGAGCCTGTGTTTACCTTATACATATATATAGGGGGTACCACCTCTGGTGTAATTGTAGGGACCCATAGCCTCGAAGAAGGGAACAAAGTGCATTCAGAGAAAAACTTGCTATTTAACTCTGAACACACATGAGTGTTCACTTCTCCTACCACCCGTTTTTGTATGCTGTACACTTTATTATACAAGGTATATATTATACCATCCCCCCCCCCCCCCCACCAGGATGCAACCCAACAAGCTGACTAACTTCTGGGTACCTATTTACTGTTGGGTGAACAGGCGCATTAGGTGAGAGGAAAAGCGCCCAACCATTTCTGTCGCGCCCCGGGAATCGAGCCCGGAATTCCCGATTGTGAGTCGAGAACGAACCTAACTTATTCAACCAATGTTCATAGTCACTTAGTCTCGAAGAAAAGAATATGCTGCACCATGGGAAGGCTTGTGCATATTATATAATATATATATACATAAAGGGGTACCACCTCTGGTGCAAGTGTAGGGACCCATAGCCACGGAGAAGAAAATAATGAGTACTCAGAGAAGACCTTGTAGATCCTCAATGAACACTTTGATATTTTCTTCCCCCTACCACCCCTATTCTTTTTTGCATATATATATATATATATATATATATATATATATATATATATATATATATATATATATATATATATATATATATATATTCATGGAAACGTAGAAAACCATCAAATACAGAGGTTTGGCACACTACTACAGCTTTGTTCCGATCGGCTCGCAGACCCTCGGTTCGTGGGGAAAATGTATTCATTTTCAACTTCAGCAATTGAAGTTGCTGAAGGAATTGGGTGACAAATTCATCGGTGTTACTAAAGACCAGAGAGCGAAAAGCTTGTTCCAGCGCCTTAGTGTCGCGCTTCAGAGGGGAAATGCCTGTTGCATCTTGGGCACGAGTCCACCTTCAGAGGAATTCGAAGAGGTGTTTGACTTGCAATAATGATCGAATCTGTCTGTGACATTTATTATAGTATCCCGTTGGTAGGCGTTTCATTGTAATTGTGTTGTTTCTGTGCCAAGTCCACATTTTGTATCATATTTTGTATCATGTAATCTTGTACAATAAAGTTCCCTCTATATTATATTATATATATATTATATATATATATATATATATATATATATATATATATATATATATATATATATATATATATATGGGGTTCCACCTCTGTTTGTAGGGATTCAAAACTCGAAGAAGACGATATGCAGCATCCAGGAGAGCCTTATCAAGCTCTCTCACGTGCACTGGCACATATTGTCTTCTACCACCCCCCTTATATATATATATATATATATATATATATATATATATTATATATATATATATATATATATATATATATATATATATGTCGTACCTAGTAGCCAGAACTCACTTCTCAGCCTACTATTCAAGGCCCGATTTGCCTAATAAGCCAAGTTTTCCTGAATTAATATATTTACTATAATTTTTTTCTTATGAAATGATAAAGCAACCCTTTTCTCTATGTATGAGGTCAATTTTTTTTTATTGGAGTTAAAATTAACGTAGATATATGACCGAACCAAACCAACCCTACCTAACCTAACCTAACCTATATTTATAGGTAAGGTTAGGTTAGGTAGCCAAAAAAAGCTAGGTTAGGTTAGGTTAGGTAGGTTAGGTAGACGAAAAAACATTAATTCATGAAAACTTGGCTTATTAGGCAAATCGGGCCTTGAATTGTAGGCTGAGAAGTGCGTTCTGGCTATTAGGTACGACATATATATATATATATATATATATATATATATATATATATATATATATATATATATATATATATATATATATATATAAATATATATATATATATATATATATATATATATATATATATATATATATATATATATATATATATATGAGACAAAGAGATAAATCCCAAGGGAGACATGACAGCCAAGATGAAAGTGGGTTTGGCAGATGGAAATGGAGGAAGGGACGGGGGATGGGACAGGAGGAAGGGTCGGGGGATGGGACAGGAGGAAGGGACGGGGGATGGGACAGGAGGAAGGGGAGGAGGTCACCTGACCGCCCCGGGACATCAATACCAACTTGCTGACGTCCGCTCAACCCCTCTCTGACATCACTGCCAACACTCGAAGGCAGATTTGCTGAAAGTGATTATATATCCTTTTTCGCTGTTTCCGTTCTATGTTAGAGAAAAATGATGGGATGGGAGAGGGGAGCGAGAGTGTGGTGGGAGAGAGAGAGAGTAGAATGAGAGAGGGGAGGGAGAATGGGATGTGGAAAGGATGAGAGAGGGGTGAAAGAGTGGGAGCGAGATGAAAGAGACGAGAGAGAGAGAGAGAGAGAGAGAGAGAGAGAGAGAGAGAGAGAGAGAGAGAGAGAGAGAGAGAGAGAGAGAGAGAGAGAGAGAGAGAGAGAGAGAGAGGTTGAATGTTAGTTGTGAAGACACAGTAACAACAGCAGCGTCACAAGTAACAGTAATAACAACAACAACAACAACAATAAGAGCAGCAGCTGTCGCAACAGAAGTAACAGCAACAGGAGCAGCAGTAACATCATCAAATCAGCAGCAACAGAAGTAGTAGCAGCAGAAACAACAGCAACAGAGACAGAAACAACAACAGTGGCAGGAACAAGAACAGCAACAGTAGCAGGACCAACAGCAACAGTAGCAGGACCAACAGCAACAGTAGCAGGACCAACAGTAGCAGGACCAACAGCAACAGTAGCAGGACCAACAGCAACAGTAGCAGGACCAACAGCAACAGTAGCAGGACCAACAGCAACAGTAGCAGGACCAACAGCAACAGTAGCAGGACCAACAGCAACAGTAGCAGGACCAACAGTAGCAGGACCAACAGCAACAGTAGCAGGACCAACAGTAGCAGGACCAACAGCAACAGTAGCAGGACCAACAGTAGCAGGACCAACAGCAACAGTAGCAGGACCAACAGCAACAGTAGCAGGACCAACAGCAACCGCAGCAGGACCAACAACAACAGTAGCAGGACCAACAGCAACAGCAGCAGGACCAACAACAACAGTAGCAGGACCAACAGCAACAGCAGCAGGAACAACAGCAACAGTAGCAGGACCAACAGCAGCAGCAGTAACCTTAGGCTATATGGGATCATTAGTCTTCCATTATATATATATGACCTTTGGACCCCCCCCCCTCAACCCACCCACCTGTGGCCCCCACCCCCACGTAGTGCCACATCCCCCCCTCCCTCATCCCCCACAACCCCCACTACAACCATTCCAGTGAAGCATAACTTTACACTAACATCATAGTTGTCTAGATCACATCCTTCAAGCCTTATTACTGTTTCTAAAACAGGAAGGTAACCCCGAGCCACGAGAGTGTTGGAAGTGATCACGTCGTGGTTATGCTGGGAGAGGGGCTCCACCCGCCGCTCCCTGGCGGCTGGAGCTCTCACAACATTACCCTGATTTGATACATGGAAATTCCTAAACACTTTACAAACTTCTGCTCCTGGCAGCATCCCCGGCTCTGTGTGTGTGTATAATGGTCTGAACTCTCTTCTCCCTCTCCTATCACTCCCACTCTTCTCTCCCTCTCCTTCCTCATCCATTTGGTCAGGATTGTGGACTCCCAGGATGAGGATGAGGATGAGGAGGAAGACCTCTGTGGCCATCCCCTCATACCTCATGCAGTCATAACCCTCATCGCCCCAAAATGTACCTCATATCGCAGGGGAATATGCAACAGCTCGTGTGTCCGATTCCTCATACATGGGAGCCCCGGCGCCGCCCTCACTTCCGGAGGTGGCTATGTATATACACTCCTGGCTCACCTCACTGTATGGAGGTGATCAGCACGGTCACCTGTGCAGCGTGGTGGGAGGATGGTTGGGGTGGGGCACTGGCTGGCACACACTAGTGGCCGCCTGGTACACACACCCCCCTACTGACACACACTAGTGGCAGCCTGGTACACACACCCCCTACTGACACACACTAGTGGCCGCCTGGTACACCCCCCCCCCCCCCCGCCTACTGACACACACTAGTGGCAGCCAGGTCCCCACACCCGTGGGACATTACCCGACTTCCCTATTTACTTAGGGTGAGTAAATATTTACATACAAACACTCGGTAATGAGAACTGAACCAAACGTCAATGGTCAGCCAGCTGGCGTGTGTGACAACGCCGATGGTCAGCCAGCTGGCGTGTGTGACAACGTCAATGGTCAGCCAGCTGGCGTGTGTGACAACGCCGATGGTCAGCCAGCTGGCGTGTGTGACAACGCCGATGGTCAGCCAACTGGCGTGTGTGACAACGCCGATGGTCAGCCAGCTGGCGTGTGTGACTACGCCGATGGTCAGCCAGCTGGCGTGTGTGACAACGGCGATGGTCAGCCAGCTGGCGTGTGTGACAACGCCGATGGTCAGCCAGCTGGCGTGTGTGACAACGCCGATGGTCAGCCAGCTGGCGTGTGTGACAACGTCGATGGTCAGCCAGCTGGCGTGTGTGACAACGCCGATGGTCAGCCAGCTGGCGTGTGTGACAACGCCGATGGTCAGCCAACTGGCGTGTGTGACAACGCCGATGGTCAGCCAGCTGGCGTGTGTGACTACGCCGATGGTCAGCCAGCTGGCGTGTGTGACAACGGCGATGGTCAGCCAGCTGGCGTGTGTGACAACGCCGATGGTCAGCCAGCTGGCGTGTGTGACAACGCCGATGGTCAGCCAGCTGGCGTGTGTGACAACGTCGATGGTCAGCCAGCTGGCGTGTGTGACAACGCCGATAGTCAGCCAGCTGGCGTGTGTGACAACGCCGATGGTAAGCCAGCTGGCGTGTGTGACAACGGCGATGGTCAGCCAGCTGGCGTGTGTGACAACGCCGATGGTCAGCCAGCTGGCGTGTGTGACAACGGCGATGGTCAGCCAGCTGGCGTGTGTGACAACGCCGATGGTAAGCCAGCTGGCGTGTGTGACAACACCGATGGTCAGCCAGCTGGCGTGTGTGACAACGCCGATGGTCAGCCAGCTGGCGTGTGTGACAACGGCGATGGTCAGCCAGCTGGCGTGTGTGACAGCGCCGATGGTCAGCCAGCTGGCGTGTGTGACAACGCCGATGGTCAGCCAGCTGGCGTGTGTGACAACGCCGATGGTCAGCCAGCTGGCGTGTGTGACAACGCCGATGGTCAGCCAGGTGGCGTGTGTGACAACGCCGATGGTCAGCCAGCTGGCGTGTGTGACAACGCCGATGGTCAGCCAGGTGGCGTGTGTGACAACGCCGATGGTCAGCCAGCTGGCGTGTGTGACAACGCCGATGGTCAGCCAGGTGGCGTGTGTGACAACGCCGATGGTCAGCCAGGTGGCGTGTGTGACAACGCCGATGGTCAGCCAGCTGGCGTGTGTGACAACGCCGATGGTCAGCCAGCTGGCGTGTGTGACAACGCCGATGGTCAGCCAGCTGGCGTGTGTGACAACGCCGATGGTCAGCCAGCTGGCGTGTGTGACAACGCCGATGGTCAGCCAGCTGGCGTGTGTGACAACGGCGATGGTCAGCCAGCTGGCGTGTGTGACAACGCCGATGGTCAGCCAGCTGGCGTGTGTGACAACGGCGATGGTCAGCCAGCTGGCGTGTGTGACAACGCCGATGGTCAGCCAGGTGGCGTGTGTGACAACGCCGATGGTCAGCCAGGTGGCGTGTGTGACAACGGCGATGGTCAGCCAGGTGGCGTGTGTGACAACGCCGATGGTCAGCCAGCTGGCGTGTGTGACAACGCCGATGGTCAGCCAGCTGGCGTGTGTGACAACGCCGATGGTCAGCCAGCTGGCGTGTGTGACAACGCCGATGGTCAGCCAGCTGGCGTGTGTGACAACAAAGTACGCAAGACAATAATTAGCACATCAACATGTTAAAACACTGACGATCTCTGCAGTGTTCGTGCTCATCTCTCAATGTATCTGTCGCCACTACCCATCCGTGCCGCCCGTACCGCCCGCCAAGGTGACCCGTGCCGCCCGTACAGCCACGCCACCACCCACATGGTGGAAGAGACGGCACAGAGCACTCAGAGTAACAGGTAGAGTTACTCTGGGTGTTGTGTGTCGTAACTCTCCCAGTTACCCATCAGTGAGCTGGGGGTGACAGTCAGGGTGGTCCATCAGTACACGCACGCTGGCCTGGTCACACCTGCAGCAGCTATACTCTGGGAGGTGGTGCTGCCAACACAGGCAACACCTGAGTCACATAACACACAATGCGTGATGGAGCAGATAGCGATAGGAAGGTTAAGGAGAGAAGATAAACTAGTGAGGGAAGAATGTCCGAGACACGCCAAGATGACTACATGGACTGTGATAACACCACAAGAGGCGCATATGAATGACGAACAGCTAAAAATGTCAATACATAGCAAGTTTGAAAGATAATAAAGAGGCACTAACAAAGAGACACTTCTCCACAGGAAGATGTGGAGTAGGAGAGGAAGTAAAGGGAGAAGGTGATAGGAGGGCTGCAAGGAAAGACAGCTTCACCAGGAAGGGAATGCTGGAGAGTCAGGTATAAGTGAGAGAGAGAAGATATGAGGGCAGGAGAACGTCCTAGAAGACCTAAAGAACAAACCTGACCTTAATACCAACATTACAGGAAGTAGATCAACTGAGAGAAGCAAACCTTTAAAGGCTTGAAATATGTAGAGACAGATACTGACAAATGGGAAACAAGACCAAAGACAACATTTCTTGAAGTAGTTAAAGGATCAGAGTGATCAACAGTCACAGACGCTATAAAAGCCAGCAGGTTGCAAAATGTGCAAGGCAGGAGCTGGAGAGAGAGCATTCAGTGGTGACCAATAATCCCCCAGACCTAGAGGCAGACACGTGGTGAAGGAGAAGAGAGGGGACCCAAAGAGAGACTACAGAAATTCTCACCAAATTCGACTTGTGAAAGTGGACTTTCAGAATATTACTCCAGTGAAATATATACTAGCTGGAAAGAGGAAACCGAGGTATACAGGGAATTACCATCAGGTATTCATTCATAGTCAAGCACAGCACAATTGCGGGAAGGTCAGGCAAGAGAGAATTCAATACTGCATTGTGGGTCAAGCCAGAATATCGAGGTACCCACCCAGAGTGCTTAGAAAAGCAAGCACCCCTTCCTCTAGTGGAATTAGTTATGACCCAACAGGAACCTCCACCCATTGGGGAAGCCAATAGTGATGAGTAGCACTGAAGTCTTGCACAGGAATGCAGATGGTACATCGAACAAAGGGTAAGAATTATGGAAAAGGGAGTCAGAATATTAGCCACACACATATCAATAACGGAAACGAAACTGTCAAGTACAATAGGAAATGCAATCTTCCCACGAGGATATCAATAAGAAAAGATAGTGTGAACAGGGTGGAGGTGAGGTAGCCCACTGCTACAGCTACACAGGAGCCTTGAGGAAGTAAAAGTATCAGAGGAAACGGACCAGCAAGAGTACATACTGGGCATAGCAATAGTTGGTGACATGAAGACAGTGGCAGCAGGGATTAACAACCACCCACCAAACAACACAAGGTCTGGGGAACAAGGCAACCAGCTAAATCCAACGGAACTTGCCTAAAGAAAATGGAAAATGAAACCACAGTGGCAAGGGAAGTGAGGGCTAAGAGTCTAATATTTGGGGAGTTCAGTCACAGGGAAATAGAGGGGATAAATAAGGGGTAACACAAATAGAGTAACATCAGCTGCACATGGGAGTCTGCCAAACAATAGAATGTCTTTTAGAAACCTAAACAAGGCTCTTTCAAAGTAATTTAGAGAGCCTTTGTTACACTAATAAGGAACATGCAGCACCGGCCTGGAATCCAAAAATTTAAAACGTACAGAAGTTTGCAACAAGATCAGTGCCAGAGCTACGAGGGCTGAGTTACGATGACAGGTTAAGGGATCTAGACCTCACAACACTGAGACATGAGACATGACAGCAACACTGAGAAGAGACATGATAGCAACACACAAGATTCTGAGAGGGAATTGACAAGGTGGACAAACAGAGCCACTTTAAAGCAACAAAAGTAAGACGACAGGACGTAAATGGAAGCTGAAAACGCAATTGAGTCGAAGAAATATAAGGACATTTTCGTACACTGTACAAGTGGTCAACAAGTGAAATGCACCGTAAGAGGACGTTGTGGAAGCCACCTCCAACCACAACTTTAAGGCCAGATTCGATGAGAAATTCGAAGGTCAGAATAGTTAAACTGTAACATAACAGGTACAACAAGGCTGGTAGGCGGGGGCATAGAGTGCTAGACCACACCTTCCCCGTTGTCACTGATAGGTAAGTACTCTCCTTATCAAACATGAGCTTTCCTAATCACACCTCAGCTAAATTAACCAATCCCCTGAACAAACCTAACCAATCCCGGATTATCGGAAGGAAACTAAGTATCCAAAGTAACCTCAACTACCCCCAACAAAACCTCAAATATCCTAAAATCAGCCTGTCCTCATCAGCACAGGCCAAATGCTTGTTAATCCACCCGCCAACCCTCTTGTTTATGAATGATAAGCGATTTACACACGACTCGCAACTGATGACATTCGAACAAGTCTTGAACAGTGCTTCGCTGGCGACCCCTGTTCGAATCGCAACTCAGTAAAAGATTCACCCACGTACTTCATATACAAATAATCACCAATGGAGCCTAAACACCTAACCTAACCTACGCCAAGCTATACATAAGAGCTTTAACATATAATAATATCAATTTATATATGAGAAGAAACGTATGTCTAATACACAATACGTCAAGATGGACGACTGCGTCTCAGGGGACGGCTGGTGATTGGCGATCTTTGAGCCTAGCCTGAGGACAGGCTGTAAAAAAAAATCTCAAATTTAAATCTATTATTGTCAAAATTTGCTTCTTGCTTTTAGAACTCCGTTTAAACCATTATTATTTTACATCACCCTGTAGCAGGGTGGCCATAACTGGACAAGATAACCTCACCATTGCATAACAAGAGTGAAGGATAACGCTGTAACTTTAATTACTTCTGGAATCCTTCTGGAAATGAATCCTAGTATCCTAATGACCTTATTACGAAAAGTTATCAATTACCTCTTGTTTTCAGAGCCTACTAAACATACTCTCAGGTCCTTTTCACACTAGTTGTGTGAAAAGGACCTGAGGAGTATGAAAAGGAAAAGGAGTTACTAATTTCAGAACTGTACATTAGCTAACTGGAAACAGTTTTTATTCTTAAGGATGAGACTCCTACACTGAGAGACCACTGAGTGTGTACAATGGGCTGTAACCCGCACCCCTGAACTCTCTATGGACCTGTGTGTGTGTGTCTCAGGACCCCAGGGACGCTGGTCCTGTCTGTCGCTTCAATACCTGCTCGTAGAAACGATATGTTCTCGTCATATCATTGTACAAACCTGCATTGTTCAGCAAGAACATTTCCATGTTAATTTGGAAACTGTTCAGTTACACGTTACATAGCCTTCCCGGCTTGGTGCCTTCTTTTGATAATTACTTACTTACGTTACAGTAATTATGAAGACAAAGTGCTAAGACATTATGTTGTCAGTTGATTTACCAATGTTTCTCTTCATTGCTGTATCATTCGTGTATATAATAAAAGTCTCGGGAGAGAACCTTGCGGCACTCCACTCATCAGTCACTCATATGGAGCAATATCAGAAGCCTTGTTAAAGTCTATATGTATTATATAACATCTCCCACTATTTATGGCTTCAATTATGCTTGAAAAGAACGAGGATAAGTATTATGCTCCCGCCTTAACTCCTCCTCCTCATCAGCTTAACGAAAATCTAAGATCATACAATTATCTGACCAATTGTGTCCTATTATGTCTAATGTCATTTCCTTGTGATAACTTCAATCCAAGTCTTTTTTTTACCTCTGATTTGATTTCCTGTTTGATAATGCATATTAAATTTTCCCTGACTTGCTACTCCGCCCTCCTTGTATGATCTATCAGTGTGAAATTATTGATTTATTTTGACTCTGCAATCCTCTAATTTTTTTATACTTTCATCATGCACTCATGTTCCTGTAATTGCAATATTATACTTGTATTCTCACAGTGAACTTTATTGTATTCAAAAAGCCCTGAGGTTGAGAGGTGACGGTGGCAAGGGTTGAGAGGTGAGAATGAGAGGGGTTGAGTGGTGAGGGGTGTTGGGGTGGGCAGAGGAGCTTGTACAACACCCCAGCAACCACAGACAGACACAGCCCCGACTCCCTCGTGCTCCCACGAGTAAAACAAAATAACCTCAGAGGTCCTGAATAGTTCAAAGGGTCGCTGGGAAACTACAATATGTAAAAATGACGGATTGTATGTGGGAAAATGGCTACACTAGGTGAGGGAGTGACTACACCAGGTGAGGGACTACACCAGGTGAGGGGTCTACACCAGGTGAGGGTCTACACCAGGTGAGGGTCTACCACCAGGTGATTGACCACACCAAGTGAGGGACCACACCAGGTGAGGGACCACACCAGGTGAGGGACCACACAAGGTGAGGGACCACACCTGCTTGATGGGGTTCTAGGAGTTCTTCTACTCCCCAAGTTCGGCCAGAGGCCAGGCTCGACTTGTGAGAGTTTGGTCCACCAGGCTGTTGCTTGGAGCGGCCCGCAGGGCCACATACCCACCACAGCCCGGCTGATCCGGAATTTCTCTTAGAAAACAGTCCAGTTTTCTCTTGAAGATGTCCACGGTTGTTCCGGCAATATTTCTTGTAGTCGCTGGGAGGACGTTGAACAACCGCGGACCTCTGATGTTTATACAGTGCTCTCTGATTGTGCCTATGGCACCCCTGCTCTTCACTGGTTCAATCTTGCATTTTCTTCCATATCGTTCACTCCAGTACGTTGTTATTTTACTGTGTAGATTTGGGACCTGGCCCTCCAGTATTTTCCATGTGTATATTATTTGGTATCTCTCTGGTCTCCTTTCTAGAGAGTACATTTGGAGAGCTTTGAAACGATCCCAATAATTTAGGCGTTTTATCTCGTCTATGCGTGCCGTATATGTTCTCTGTATTCCCTCTATTTCAGCAATCTCTCCTGCTCTGAAGGGGAAAGTGAGTACTGAGCAGTACTCGAGACGGGACAACACAAGTGACTTGAAGAGTACAACCATTGTGATGGGATCCCTGGATTTGAAAGTTCTCGTAATCCATCCGATCATTTTTCTGGCTGACGCAATATTTGCTTGGTTATGCTCCCTAAACGTTAGATCGTCGTACATCATTATTCCCAAATCCTTGACATGCTGTTTTTCTACTATGGGAAGATTCGATTGTGTTTCGTACCCTGTATTATGTTTCAGATCCTCATTTTTGCCGTATCTGAGTACCTGAAATTTATCACTGTTAAACATCATGTTATTTTCTGCTGCTCAATCGAAAACTTTGTTGACATCTGCTTGTAGTTTTTCAATGTCTTCAGCAGAGGTAATTTTCATGCTGATTTTTGTGTCATCTGCAAAGGACGACACGAAGCTGTGACGTGCATTTTTGTCTATATCAGATATGAGAATAAGGAACAGTAGCGGTGCAAGGACTGTACCTTGAGGTACAGAGCTTTTAACATCGCTTGGACTCGATTTTATCTGATTGACTGTTACTCTTTGTGTTCTGTTCGACAGGAAATTGAGTATCCAGCGTCCTACTTTTCCAGTTATTCCCATTGACCTCATTTTGTGAGCTATCACCCCATGGTCACATTTGTCGAAGGCCTTTGCAAAGTCTGTGTATACAAGATCTGCATTTTGCTTTTCTTCTAGGGCTTCTGTGATTTTGTCATAGTGGTTGAGTAACTGTGATAGACAGAATCTTCCCGCTCTAAATCCATGTTGTCCTGGGTTGTGCAATTCATTGTTTTCCATAAAACTAGAAATTTGATTCCTAATCACACTTTTTCAAACACTTTTATTATGTGTGATGTTAGTGCAACTGGCTTATAATTTTTTGCTAAGGCTTTGCTCCCCCCGTTGTGCAACGGAGCTATATCTGCAGATTTAAGTGCTGCTGGTATCTCCCTTGTATCCAGGCTCTTTCTCCATATTACGCTGAGTGTTCTCGCTACTGGTACTTTACATTTCTTTATGAATATTGAATTCCATGAGTCAGGCCCAGGAGCTGAGTGCATAGGCATATTGTCAATTTCTCTTTCAAAGTCTTCCGAGTTTGTGGTAATATCCGTTATATTATCTGCAGCTTGAATGTCATTCATAAAGAAGCTGTCTGGGTCATCAACTTTCATGTTGTTTATTGGTGTGCTAAACATAGCCTCATACTGGCTTCTTAGAATTTCACTAATTTCTTTGTTGTCCTCTGTGTACGTACCTTCATTTGTAATTAACGGTCCAATACTGGTCGAGGTTTTTGATCTTGCGAATGGGAAAATATATTCGGATGTTTCCTTATCTCTTGTATAGCTTTCTGTTCCAACACCAGGTGAGGGACTACACCAGGTGAGGGTCTACACCAGGTGAGGGTCTACACCAGGTGAGGGTCTACACCAGGTGAGGGTTTACACCAGGTGAGGAACTACACCAGGTGAGGGTCTACACCAGGTGAGGGTCTACACCAGGTGAGGGTCTACACCAGGTGAGGGTCTACACCAGGTGAGGGACTACACCAGGTGAGGGTCTACACCAGGTGAGGGTCTACACCAGGTGAGGGACTACACCAGGTGAGGGTCTACACCAGGTGAGGGTCTACACCAGGTGAGGGTCTACACCAGGTGAGGGTCTACACCAGGTGAGGGACTACACCAGGTGAGGGTCTACACCAGGTGAGGGTCTACACCAGGTGAGGGACTACACCAAGTGAGGGACTACACCAGGTGAGATCCTACACCAGGTGAGGGTCTACACCAGGTGAGGGACTACACCAGGTGAGGGTCTACACCAGGTGAGGGTCTACACCAGGTGAGGGACTACACCAGGTGAGGGTCTACACCAGGTGAGGGACTACACCAGGTGAGGGACTACACCAGGTGAGGGTCTACACCAGGTGAGGGACTACACCAGGTGAGGGACTACGCCAGGTGAGGGACTACGCCAGGTGAGGGACTACACCAGGTGAGGGTCTACACCAGGTGAGGGACTACACCAGGCGAGGGTCTACACCAGGTGAGGGACTACATCAGGCGAGGGTCTACACCAGGTGAGGGTCTACACCAGGTGAGGGACTACTCCAGGTGAGGGACTACACCAGGCGAGGGTCTACACCAGGTGAGGGACTACACCAGGTGAGGGTCTACACCAGGTGAGGGACTACACCAGGTGAGGGTCTACACCAGGTGAGGGACTACACCAGGTGAGGGTCTACACCAGGTGAGGGACTACACCAGGCGAGGGTTCTACACCAGGTGAGGGACTACTCCAGGTGAGGGACTACACCAGGCGAGGGTCTACACCAGGTGAGGGTCTACACCAGGTGACGGTCTACACCAGGTGAGGGTCTACACCAGGCGAGGGTCTACACCAGGTGAGGGTCTACACCAGGTGAGGGTACATATCAGGTGAGGGACTACACCAGGTGAGGGTCTACACCAGGTGAGGGACCACACCAGGTGACGGACCACACCAGGTGAGGGACCACACCAGGTGAGGGACCACACCCGGTGAGGGACCACACCAGGTGAGGGACCACACCAGGTGAGGGACCACACCAGGTGAGGGACCACACCAGGTGAGGGACCACACCAGGTGAGGGAGGGACTACACCAGGTGAGGGACCACACCAGGTGTGGGACTACACCAGGTGTGGGACCACACCAGGTGAGGGAGGGACTACACCAGGTGAGGGAGGGTCTACACCAGGTGAGGGACCACACCAGGTGAAGGAGGGTCTACACCAGGTGAGGGACCACACCAGGTGAGGGACCACACCAGGTGAGGGACCACACCAGGTGAGGGTTATCTTCTTGGTTATCTTGAGATGATTTCGGAGCTTTTTAGTGTCCTTGCGGCCCGGTCCTCGACCAGGCTTCCACCCCCAGGAAGCAGCCCGTGACAGCTGACTAACACCCAGGTACCTATTTTACTGCTAGGTAACAGGGGCATAGGGTGAAAGAAACTCTGCCCATTGTTTCTCGCCGGCGCCTGGGATCGAACCCAGGACCACAGGATCACAAGTCCAGCGTGCTGTCCGCTCGGCCGACCGGCTTCCTTGTAGGGAGGGACTACACCAGGTGAGGGACCACACCAGGTGAGGGAGGGACTACGCCAGGTGAGGGAGGGACTACGCCAGGTGAGGGAGGGACTACGCCAGGTGAGGGAGGGACTACGCCAGGTGAGGGAGGGACTACGCCAGGTGAGGGAGGGACTACGCCAGGTGAGGGAGGGACTACGCCAGGTGAGGGAGGGACTACGCCAGGTGAGGGAGGGACTACGCCAGGTGAGGGAGGGACCACACCAGGTGAGGAACCACACCAGGTGAGGGACCACACCAGGTGAGGGACCACACCAGGTGAGGGACCACACCAGGTAAGGGACCACACCAGGTGAGGGACCACACCAGGTGAGGGAGGGACTACGCCAGGTGAGGGAGGGACTACGCCAGGTGAGGGAGGGACCACACCAGGTGAGGGACCACACCAGGTGAGGGATCACGCCAGGTGAGGGAGGGACTACGCCAGGTGAGGGAGGGACTACGCCAGGTGAGGGACCACACCAGGTGAGGGACCACACCAGGTGAGGGACCACACCAGGTGAGGGAGGGACTACGCCAGGTGAGGGACTACACCAGGTGAGGAATGGACTACACCAGGTGAGGAATGGACTACACCAGGTGAGGGAGGGACCACACCAGGTGAGGGAGGGACCACACCAGGTGAGGGAGGGACCACACCAGGTGAGGGAGGGACCACACCAGGTGAGGGAGGGACAACACCAGGTGAGGGACCACACCAGGTGAGGGAGGGACTACGCCAGGTGAGGGACCACACCAGGTGAGGGACCACACCAGGTGAGGGAGGGACCACACCAGGTGAGGGACCACACCAGGTGAGGGACCACACCAGGTGAGGGAGGGACCACACCAGGTGAGGGACCACACCAGGTAAGGGAGGGACCACACCAGGTGAGGGAGGGACTACGCCAGGTGAGGGACTACACCAGGTGATGGACCACACCAGGTGAGGGAGGGACTACGCCAGGTGAGGGACCACACCAGGTGAGGGACTACACCAGGTGAGGGAGGGACCACACCAGGTGAGGGACTACACCAGGTGAGGGACTACACCAGGTGAGGGAGGGACCACACCAGGTGAGGGACCACACCAGGTGAGGGAGGGACTACGCCAGGTGAGGGACCACACCAGGTGAGGGACTACACCAGGTGAGGGACTACACCAGGTGAGGGAGGGACCACACCAGGTGAGGGACTACACCAGGTGAGGGACTACACCAGGTGAGGGAGGGACCACACCAGGTGAGGGACCACACCAGGTGAGGGAGGGACCACACCAGGTGAGGGAAGGACCACACCAGGTGAGGGAGGGACCACACCAGGTGAGGGAGGGACCACACCAGGTGAGGTAGGAACCACACCAGGTGAGGGAGGGACCACACCAGGTGAGGGAGGGACCACACCAGGTGAGGGAGGGACCACACCAGGTGAGGGAGGGACCACACCAGGTGAGGTAGGAACCACACCAGGTGAGGGACTACACCAGGTGAGGGACTACACCAGGTGAGGGAGGGACCACACCAGGTGAGGTAGGAACCACACCAGGTGAGGGAGGGACCACACCAGGTGAGGGACCACGCCAGGTGAGAAAGGGACCACACCAGGTGAGGGAGGGACTACACCAGGTGAGGAACCACACCAGGTGAGGGACCACGCCAGGTGAGAAAGGGACCACACCAGGTGAGGGAGGGACTACACCAGGTGAGGAACCACACCAGGTGAGGGACCACACCAGGTGAGTGAGGGAATACACTAGGTGAGGGACCACACCAGGTGAGGGAGGGACCACACCATGTGAGGGACCACACCAGGTGAGCCTCAACTACCCACCAACTGCTCCAGTAATGAAAATCGATACCATAATAAATATTTTCAAATGCAAACACTAAACTGAATTATTTCGACAGTGTGAACATAAGTGTGTACATCACTATTAACTTCAGTATGTACACCAGTGTGTACATCAGTATGTACACCAGTGTGTAGCCTACATCTGTGTGTGCACCAATGCTCAAATCATAGACAATTAAGTTAATTCTCCACTTAGGTTATGAGGCTGTGGCTAGCATACTTATTGTGAGAAATAATTTACTATTATGCCATAACTAAATAATACCAGACCTGCAATAACATTCTACATAAATTACCCAGCTGCGGAGAGCAGCTTCAAGCCCTTCCTAACTCCTGATTGGTTAGTATATGTGACGTCGTGTGTAAACACTAGCTGATTACATCATGGCCCCGCCCATTCTTACGCCTGATTGGTTAGTATCTGTGACGTCGTGTGTAAACACTAGCTGATTACATCATGGCCCCGCCCATTCTTACGCCTGATTGGTTAGTATCTGTGACGTCGTGTGTAAACACTAGCTGATTACATCATGGCCCCGCCCATTCTTACGCCTGATTGGTTAGTATCTGTGACGTCGTGTGTAAACACTAGCTGATTACATCATGGCCCCGCCCATTCTTACGCCTGATTGGTTAGTATCTGTGACGTCGTGTGTAAACACTAGCTGATTACATCATGGCCCCGCCCATTCTTACGCCTGATTGGTTAGTATCTGTGACGTCGTGTGTAAACACTAGCTGATTACATCATGGCCACGTCATTTGTTTATCATAATATTGATGAACTTATCCATAAACATCGGTCGACTAACAAGATCACTTCTCCTTCCACTGATTCACTGATTCAGCTGAGATATCATATACAAACAGAGAATTTAATGTCCACTAAATATGTAAGGTGAAGCCATGTGGCTGCCATGCTGGAACACCATGCTTACTGCTCCTGGAGTGCTGAAGAGAAGAGTGTGCGTGGTTGATCTCTCCAGGACTCCTGGGGCTAGATTCACGAAGCAGTTACGCAAGTACTTACGAACGTGTGCATCTTTCCTCGATCTTTGACGGCTTTGTTTACATTTATTATACAGTTTACAAGCGTGAAACTTCCCAATCAACTGTTGTTACTGTTATAAACAGCCTCCTGGTGCTTCGGAGCTCATTAACTGTTTAATAAGTGTAAACAAAGCCACCAAATATTGAGAAAAGATGTACAGGTTCGTAAGTGCTTACGAAACTGCTTCGTGAATCTGGCCCCAGATGTTCACAAATACGGTGAATGATTATCTGTGCAGCACGAGTTAAACAAGATCCTGTTCCCACCTACTGGGGCCAGTAGGTATTATGCAGATTCCTCAATACTTACGACCCAATACATTTTACTAACATTTAGAATTATCAGTTGTTCAATATGACATATTATAGAGCAGAATCATAGATATGTAAATTGTTTTGATCTATACTTTAGGTATGCAAAATCAGAATATGTGAAGATAGGTGATAAGGGTACCAACTTTGCCCATGTTAATGCGCTAAAGTCCACTAAGCACTGATGTTGTTATGGTGCAGTAAGTTAATTCAGTCTTGGGTAGTAATTTCAATTAAAAATTTAACTTATGAGTTGTTTATTATTTCATGTGACAATTTACAAATTCAAATTCAAAGTACAAATTCGGTGTTACGGTCGTCTGGAGATAGACAGATCAGTCACCCTCTGTAGGGTTATTAAAGCCTTGATACTGACCAACCAACAACTGTTCTTTAGTAATGAACATAGTCCAGTGTTTACAGTTCTTCGTCAGATATTGTATGCTGTATACGTATTGTAAACTGTATACTGTATAGCAGTGACCCATTATCTTACACCCAAGGGGCAAAGTGTTCCATTATTATACATCAGAGCCCAATCACGTTGTACCCAAATAGGTCGGTACACCTAGTTGCTCCCTATGTAGCTAGCGACCCTATCTATATGTCACCAACCACGACCCCCCACCCCAAGCCTCTCACCAACCACGATCCCCCCACCCAAGCCCCTCACCAACCACGACCCTCCCCCCCCCACACAAGCTCCTCACCAACCACGACCCCCCCCCCACCCAAGCCCCTCACCAACCACGACCTCCCCCCACCCAAGCCCCTCACCAACCACGACCCCCCCTCCCCACCCAAGCCGCTCACCAGCCACGACCCCACCCCCCACCCAAGCCGCTCACCAACCACGACCCCCCCCCCACCCAAGCCCCTCACCAACCACGACCCCCCCCACCCAAGCCCCTCACCAACCACGACCCTCCCCCCCCCCCCCCACCCGCAGGTCACTTGCTAGCCTCCATCAAAGGGCCACAAAAACAACATGTCAGCCATTTTCCAGGTCTGCCATTTTGTTCTGGCTAATGTTGAGCGGTTGTGGTGTGTGTGTGTGTGTGTCTTAGATCTGTTTGTCTCATTTATGGAAGACATCGGTGTTTACCCGCCGGTGATTGTCAGCAGAGATGGGAGGGGAACTGGGTAAGGAAGGGGAAGTAAACGACCAGTCACCATCACGTGGCTGAAGATATAATGACCAAACTACACCTCAGATAATGGAGAATCGACGACGGTTTGGTGCGACGTTTCAGTCTATCTTGGACCATGGTACAGGACGGACCGAAACGTCGCCGTTTCTCTATTTTCTGATGTGCTGTTTGGTCATCAAGGGGAACAAGGTAAGGGTAGGGGAACAGGGTAAGGAAGGTGAAGAAGGTAAGTTAAGGGAATAGGGTGAAAGGGGGGAGTGAGGTAAGGGTGAGGAACAAGGTAAGAGTAGAGGGGAGGGAACACGGTTATATTAGGGGGGGGGGGGATGGAAGTATGGAAGAAGACGACTTCTCGACAGTTTTGAATGTCGTCACAATTGAATATTGTGGGATGTCCCGTATGTTGGGCAGCGAGCCGGACCCAATATTGTGGGATGTCCCGTATGTTGGGCAGCGAGCCGGACCCAATATTGTGGGATGTCCCGTATGTTGGGCAGCGAGCCAGACCCAATATTGTGGGATGTCCCGTATGTTGGGCAGCGAGCCGGACCCAATATTGTGGGATGTCCTGTATGTTGGGCAGCGAGCCGGACCCAATATTGTGGGATGTCCCGTATGTTGGGCAGCGAGCCAGACCCAATATTGTGGGATGTCCTGTATGTTGGGCAGCGAGCCAGACCCAATATTGTGGGATGTCCTGTATGTTGGGCAGCGAGCCAGACCCAATATTGTGGGATGTCCTGTATGTTGGGCAGCGAGCCAGACCCAATATTGTGGGATGTCCCGTATGTTGGGCAGCGAGCCAGACCCAATATTGTGGGATGTCCCGTATGTTGGGCAGCGAGCCAGACCCAAATTTCTGGTAATGTTGTGGATGACTTAGTGACGTCTTTTATCCTTTCCCTTCAGATTTACGACAGATGTGACCTTAGTTCAAGGTGGATGCACCACAAAGAATTTAAGACATACAATCGGAAATCCCAAGCATGAGGGGGCGCTAAGCTATGAGGCAAGTTCTATCTTAGAAACGGTCTTAAACAATCTTAAGACGATACTCTCCACTTTGGGAATCTCCCAATTTGAAATCATTTGGGGTGAAGAGGCTGCATAAGAGAATCCCATTGACTGCCTCATTTAATGAACTTCGAGTTATGAATCTTAACAGAATGTAAATGATTTGACAGGATCTTCTCCTGTAATTCACAGCAGTAGTGGACGATAGCAAGAATACAGGGAACACCATCGGTATTACCTTGTAATATCAACACGACCAAGTCTTAACTGGAAGCATTGGTTAGGCCGACGAGCAGTCTTTTACAGTGAATGGTTTAGTGGTTTGATCACCAAGGCCACGCACCTTGTGGTAAAGTGCAAAACATCGTGGGCGTCCACAGCCCTTATTCTTGGTTCTATATTCATTTGGTCATTCAGTCTTCCAATGAGGATTGCATCAATGGCACTGGAACCCAATGTTTCTCTAGGTGATTGTTGTTGTTATGTTAGATGGTTGAGGCTCCTGGTAAAGTGCATCTTACTTGGTTTGATTAAATTATTTCAAACTTGTACAGGTTGAGTCGAGACTCCTCCTCATGATGCTTCCCCAGGTGGAAGTCTTCTAGCAGGGCTTCTCCTTTACCTGCCAGAGTGCCACTCCAGGAACCACAGACCACATTCCCTGCTCACTCTACCCACAATTCTCATGGCTATTCAGAAGAAGAATGAACCATAGGGTTTCCCTAATGGACGCCCTCTGTATAACTAATTTTATATTTACCAAACAACCTTGTCGAATCCTTGTTGCATCCAGGTAAAACGATGGAGAGGAGACTAACATTTATTCTCTCACTGCTCTCAATACCTCGTCACCAAAAACGTGTTCTACTTGTAAAAACTTTGGTTTTAATCTTGTATTACTTTCAGGGAAGTCTTTTAATAAAGGTTGGTGCTCACTGCTCTCAATACCTCGTCACCAAAAACGTGTTCTACTTGTAAAAACTTTGGTTTTAATCTTGTATTACTTTCAGGGAAGTCTTTTAATAAAGGTTGGTGCCGCATGGGCTGTTTCTTCGCTGATGCGAGGCATTTATCAAGGCATATTGGGGGGGACAGTCAACAAGCCGCCGGCTTCCTGTCCTCGTCGAGGCTACTAGTGTTAGTGGCCCTCAGGTAAATGAGACCTTAGAGGTGGTCTGCTGGAAACATCGTGACGCCCTCCATGCGGGTACTACTGACTACGTAGTATTACTACGTACTACTGACCCGTAGTACTACGGGTACTACTCTGTTTACAAGGCGGGGACTACCAATACCTCGGATTTTACCGTCCCTCTTTTTCAGTGAATATAAAGAGATGCACCGAAGAGTTTAATTTCGTAGAGAAATATGCTAGGCGTGTATTGTTGACAAACTTTGGGATCTTAGACAAGTTGGCCTCTTGAACTACGCCGAGAACTGGCACAAATAACCATTGGTTTATAGAGCTTACGGACTCTACTCGTAAAGATATAGCGATTCTAAGTTGGCAACGTGAGTGTCCTGGGACCAGCTTCACGAAACAGTTACGCAAGTACTTAAGAACGTATACATCTTTCCTCAATCTTTGACGGCTTTGGTTACATTTATTAAACAGTTCACAAACATGAAAACTTCCCAATCAACTGTTGTTATTGTTATAAACAGCCTCCTGGGGCTTCGGGGCTCATTAACTGTTTAATAAATGTAAACAAAGCCGCAAAAGATTGAGAAAAAATGTACAGGTTCGTAAGTGCTTGTGTAACTGCTTCGTGAATCTGGGCCCTGGGGAGTAAATTATGTATATACTGTTGTGGGTGGAACAACCCGTCCTCTTAAAAATAACGTCACTTTTCGCAGGTATGCGCGGCGCTATGGCCAAATTTGGACGAAATTTGAAATGAAATCGACTCACAAAAGTGACGTACTGTTCCGTTTTTTGTTTGAGTCTTCCGGCTTACTCGGCAAGCTTAGAAGAGGATTCTTTCCATTAACGTTTTTCATAACGTTTTGAAACTTTATGAGAATTTCCTGCCCACCTAACCTATCAGAGGACCCTTAACTTACTGGTATTGAAAAAAAATCCCAAATTTATATTCATTTTTTTTTTTCATTTTAAAATTACGTCCATATTCGGGCTCTCTCTGCTTCAGTTGTGGCAGTCTTCCTCCAGCTGCAGCAGTGTCCTTCACCGAGGTCACTGTTATGCTCGTTAGGTCCGCCTCGCCGGATTTAGCGTATTGATGGATCATGATCACCTTACCAAGCAAATCATTTATCGTTCTGATGACTGATGAGGTCTGTGACCTGCCGCACATTGCTGGCTAAGCAAGCATTTTCAAACACAAGCGGGTCATGTCATAGTGTCAGGAGCATCAGAGTACACCATCAGATCACCCTTCCAAAGGTCTGTAGATTGGCCAGCTAAAAGGACGCTGCTTTTGAAATGTAGGAAAGGGTTGCACCCCCAGAATGTCGAATATTTAAATGTTGTTTCCAGGAATGTGATGGGGTCGAACACGGGAGATGCGAGCCTTCTCCCGTCTCGCAGAACTCTCCTGCAGACCGCCGCATCTCTTGCTTCTTCAGACGTTCTTACAGCTAAATGTAGCTTACTTTTAATATCAAGCTAAAGACCCAATGTCACTCCCACACTACGCCTCACACAGCACTTGATCACCAGAGCTCTTTTCACAGCCCCAATATTATCATCATAATAATCATATATTATGTATTACTTCAAAGACATTTACATACATGTCAAATTATAGTATATAATAGTGGGTGGCAGTGTTTGGTGGTGAGCTGACAATGTTGCTGGTGTGTGTGTGTGTGTGTGTGTGTGTGTGTGTGTGTGTGTGTGTGTGTGTGTGTGTGTGTGTGTGTGTGTGTGTGTGTGTGTGTGTGTGTGTTGACTCCCTGCACACCTTCCAAACCACGAACCAACACCAAAACCTTTGATGCCACTAACAATACTCTTGAGTCAGTTCTCTCTTGCTGTCACCATTGTGCTCCTTCCGTGTTTTCCTTATGACTGTTGTATCGAGTGTTTAACTTTAACAATTTTGTTTTTCTGTTTGTCTTTCAGCCAACAGCTGGACGCTGAGTTAGCTCGCTTCCTCTGCTCACGCCCCGAGGACCACTGAGCCGTCTCTCTCAGCTCTGGGATAAACTACGTCCTCCTCAGTGTCCTCTCCATCTAGGCTATCCCCCGGGAAGGCCTCCGTGTTCCTCAGAGGCTACAATGACAAAGAGGATGAACATCATATTCCTCCATACCCAGGTTGACCCCGAAGGTATCTACTGTGCCCAGGTCGACTTCGAGGACACTCATTGTGTCCCTCCGTGCCCAGGTCGACTTCGAGGACACTCATTGTGTCCCTCCGTGCCCAGGTCGACTTCGAGGACACTCATTGTGTCCCTCCGTGCCCAGGTCGACTTCGAGGACACTCATTGTGTCCCTCCGTGCCCAGGTCGACTTCGAGGACACTCGTCGTGTCCCTCCGTGCCCAGGTCAACTTCGAGGACACTCGTCGTGTCCCTCCGTGCCCAGGTCGACTTCGAGGACACCCATCGTGTCCCTCCGTGCCCAGGGAAGTCCATGGAGTTCCAGGCAGGGGTGTCCTGCGTGTCCCCACTGCCGCCACGGACCCCAGCGTGCGAGGCGAGTCCCCACACCAGCTCAAACAGAGGTCTTGCAACTCTGCCATACAGAAGAATTTGCAGAGAATCTTTAAGACGCAATACAAGAGAAGGAATACAGGAAGGAGGTAACTCAATGATGGTTGTAGGGCAGCTGGTTCGTGTGACGCCATGCGTGACTTCGGGATGATACCACCTGCAACAACGCGCATCCACAGGTGGCAAACGCGCACCTACAAAGGGAATGCAAATTAGCAATATAAGACATGGACTTGCAGCTGGCACACGGACTCGCCGCCAGTTCTTGGACTCACAGCTGGCTTGTGAGCTCACAGCTGGTGCACGTGGTGGGGAAGAACATGTAACGACAAATCAGTTCAAACTACGCCGCACAAACTCTTTTGTGTTGATAGTGAAGATGAAAGATGATATTAATTTAAGATATTAATATGATCAACCCAGGCAGGGAATAAGTGATTAATTGCCGCTCTTAGGGTTAAACGAGGTTGTTTGGGTATTCAAGCGAAGCGAAGGTGTGATTCAGTGTTTGTTTGTTTGCATCTTGTACCTTGTGAGTCGTACAGTGTACCTTGTGAGTCGTACAGTGTACCTTGTGAGTCGTACAGTGTACCTTGTGAGTCGTACAGTGTACCTTGTGAGTCGTACAGTGTACCTTGTGAGTAACACAGTGTACCTTGTGAGTCACACAGTGTACCTTGTGAGTTGTACAGTGTACCTTGTGAGTTGTACAGTGTACCTTGTGAGTCGTACAGTGTACCTTGTGAGTCACACAGTGTACCTTGTGAGTTGTACAGTGTACCTTGTGAGTCACACAGTGTACCTTGTGAGTTGTACAGTGTACCTTGTGAGTCACACAGTGTACCTTGTGAGTCATACAGTGTACCTTGTGAGTCGTACAGTGTACCTTGTGAGTTGTACAGTGTACCTTGTGAATCACATAGTGTACCTTGTGAGTCACATAGTGTACCTTGTGAGTTACACTGTACCTTGTAAGTCGTACAGTGTACCTTGTGAGTCACACAGTGTACCTTGTGAGTCGTACAGTGTACCTTGTGAGTCACACAGTGTACCTTGAGAGTCACACAGTGTACCTTGTGAGTCATACAGTGTACCTTGTGAGTCGTACAGTGTACCTTGTGAGTCATACAGTGTACCTTGTGAGTCGTACAGTGTACCTTGTGAGTCACACAGTGTACCTTGTGAGTTACATAGTGTACCTTGTGAGTAACACAGTGTACCTTGTGAGTTACACAGTGTACCTTGTGAGTTACATAGTGTACCTTGTGAGTTACATAGTGTACCTTGTGAGTAACACAGTGTACCTTGTGAGTTACATAGTGTACCTTGTGAGTAACACAGTGTACCTTGTGAGTAACACAGTGTACCTTGTGAGTCACACAGTGTACCTTGTGAGTTACACAGTGTACCTTGTGAGTCATACAGTGTACCTTGTGAGTTACATAGTGTACCTTGTGAGTTACATAGTGTACCTTGTGAGTTACATAGTGTACCTTGTGAGTTACATAGTGTACCTTGTGAGTCACATAGTGTACCTTGTGAGTCACATAGTGTACCTTGTGAGTTACATAGTGTACCTTGTAAGTCATACAGTGTACCTTGTGAGTCGTACAGTGTACCTTGTGAGTTGTACAGTGTACCTTGTGAATCACATAGTGTACCTTGTGAGTCACATAGTGTACCTTGTGAGTTACACTGTACCTTGTAAGTCGTACAGTGTACCTTGTGAGTCACACAGTGTACCTTGTGAGTCGTACAGTGTACCTTGTGAGTCACACAGTGTACCTTGTGAGTCACACAGTGTACCTTGTGAGTCATACAGTGTACCTTGTGAGTCGTACAGTGTACCTTGTGAGTCATACAGTGTACCTTGTGAGTCGTACAGTGTACCTTGTGAGTCACACAGTGTACCTTGTGAGTTACATAGTGTACCTTGTGAGTAACACAGTGTACCTTGTGAGTTACACAGTGTACCTTGTGAGTTACATAGTGTACCTTGTGAGTTACATAGTGTACCTTGTGAGTAACACAGTGTACCTTGTGAGTTACATAGTGTACCTTGTGAGTAACACAGTGTACCTTGTGAGTAACACAGTGTACCTTGTGAGTAACACAGTGTACCTTGTGAGTTACACAGTGTACCTTGTGAGTCATACAGTGTACCTTGTGAGTTACATAGTGTACCTTGTGAGTTACATAGTGTACCTTGTGAGTTACATAGTGTACCTTGTGAGTTACATAGTGTACCTTGTGAGTCACATAGTGTACCTTGTGAGTCACATAGTGTACCTTGTGAGTTACATAGTGTACCTTGTAAGTCGTACAGTGTACCTTGTGAGTCACACAGTGTACCTTGTGAGTCGTACAGTGTACCTTGTGAGTCACACAGTGTACCTTGTGAGTCATACAATGTACCTTGTGAGTCACACAGTGTACCTTGTGAGTCGTACAGTGTACCTTGTGAGTCGTACAGTGTACCTTGTGAGTCACACAGTGTACCTTGTGAGTCATACAATGTACCTTGTGAGTCACACAGTGTACCTTGTGAGTCACAAGACTATATTTTATGAGTTACAAGTATACCGTATGTATCTCCTTTATCTTATGAGGTACAGATGTACAGTGTATCTGTACCGTGTAATGAACCAAGTTACAAATGTGAATTATGAGGAACCATGTACCACACTGTATTCCATGCTGCAAGTGTATAGCCATAAGAACGAAAATTGATCGTTAAGACACGCTGGCCTCAATTGTGAGTGTACTTCAAGAGCACAAAGGCAATCATTAAGTTAAAAATACTCATTATGTCAACTGTTTAACACATGACCTCACCCCCTCATCACTCAACTCGGACCTAAATGACCTGAGTTATGTCAGATTGTGTTAACTAGTGAACCAATGCACGCGGAACCTATCACCGCCGGGCTTTTTCAGTTCTAAACGTGTTAATAGTTGCTTGAGGTCAATGATGCCACTTGCATAGCCAAGACACTCTCTGCTGCCTGTCTAACCTCCCAGACACATTTCTCTGTCACTCATATCCAAATTATACAGACGGTTTAGAGAACGATTAAGTCAGTTGATTTTAAGAAAATAAGTTAAAAAGAAAATGGTAGGTTTACACTAATAAAGGTTTACTGGGGAGAAGGTTTTTAGAGATTAGGTTTACGTATGTATTTAGCTCATTAGAATTGTTACAAACTTAGCAAATTGTCAGTGATCAATGACTCTTAACAGACAGACAGAGGAAGGGGGTTAGGGCAGTGAGACAGAGCTATAGACACAGAGGGACAGACGACAGAGCAACATAGACGGGACCAGCACACCCGTCAACTAACCTGAGGTCCACCAGGGCCACTCACGTGTTGACTAAGCTCTGCTACAAGACTGGATGAACCAGTGTTCAAGAGCTCAACTTCTCCCACCCATTACTGAACTATTACTCAAGTATCATTAAGTTATGAATCCAAAGAAACTTTTTATAAAGAATTATTTGATTAACTTTAATAGAGCTACATCCTAACGTTATTAACACGCACTTCTAAACCAGAAACAATGCAATATTCCACAAATTTAAGAAATTAACACAATTGGCGAATCATAATTCAAACTTTGAACTCGGGAGTCAGGAGATGGGTGAATTTTGATAAGCCGCCGGCTTCCTGTCCTCGTCGAGGCCACAAGAGTGCTAGTGGCCCTCAGGTAACTTCAGGTCAATATGCTTTAAACAGTAGCAGGCCAAATGCTAGACGGGTGATGAGAGTGAAAGGTCTCTGTCAGGTCCATTGTCTTACACGCCACACTATGGAGTCCTCTCTGGTAGTTCTGGAAGTAACAGCACATCAAGGTAGCTGAATGTCCAGGGTGGTTGGGCAGGAGGAAGCGCGAGAGGGGAGGGGGGGGGGGACCGCGATTGGATGGGGGGGGGGGGGTCCCCGCAAGCAGTCACCTAGTGTCTGATTCAGGTGAATAATACGTATCAGCATGTGTAACTCAGGTCAAAGGTCAACCATCCCATCCATGGTCACCATCACTACCGTATCATTTTATAATCACTACCATCACCATTTCACGTCATCACAACCATCACAACCAAAACCAATTATCAACCAACATCAACTACCTACAGCATCATTAAAACAACCCCATTCATCACAATCCTAACTACTATCACTACCATCAATTACATCACCACCAGTCACTACCACCCGCCACCATTCACCATCATCACCACCACCAATCACCACCTCCACTGTTACAGTGTAAGGCAGGACACCACTGTGTAACACCAACATTACTGCCGTTGTACGGACCCGAAGCACAAGGCAAGTCTGGTGACCTGTCTCCTCCTCCACAGTTCACGTGTGGAGACGGAATGAATCAAATATGTCTATCTGATGTGCTGTCTTGTAATATTTTCTTGTAAAAATATGTTTCTGCTGATATAATCTGTTTGTGTGTATGTCCAACAGGTGTGTGTGTGTCCAACAGCAGGTGTGTATGTCCAAGAGTATAGTTGTGGGCTTGTGGTATAGCCTAACATTGCGTAACTCATAAGCACAGATACATTTAGGCGAGGTCAGGGAGCTGGCAAGGTAGGAGTATCAGGGAAGGTCAGGGACCTGGCAAGGTAGGAGTATCAGGGAAGGTCAGGGACCTGGCAAGGTAGGAGTATCAGGGAAGGTCAGGGACCTGGCAAGGTAGGAGTATCAGGGAAGGTCAGGAAGCTGGCAAGGTAGGAGTATCAGGGAAGGTCAGGAAGCTGGCAAGGTAGGAGTATCAGGGAAGGTCAGGAAGCTGGCAAGGTAGGAGTATCAGGGAAGGTCAGGAAGCTGGCAAGGTAGGAGTATCAGGGAAACACACTCGCCATATAATGAATTATTACCAGCTTATACTGAATGGTGACATGAGCGTGGGAGGGGGGGGGCGTGCTGTGACGGACAGTGAAGCTGGTCTCGTGACAGTGACACTCTCCCTCGCTCCAAGGTTCATATAAGCACTTCAGAGCGCTTGTGAGACCTGTGGGGAAAGTACTTTAAACAAAAATAAAGTACGGGTCTTTGAGGTAAGCTTGCGGACAATCCGAAAACCAGGTCAACCATTCAAATACATTTTGAACACTAAGGAGCTTTGGGTCCGACTGGAGGCTTTTGGTTAGTGAGGGAGTCCCTCTGGGGGCCCCTCTGAAGAATGTTCACCTCCTACAAAGAGCTTGTTGGTACTCCGAAAGCTATTTGTACCTCCGGTGACTTTTCATGCATGTTCAGACACGTTGTAAGTCATCCTAAAAGTTTGTGGACCGTCCAGGAAGCTTATGGCCCTTCCAGAGAGTTTGTGGGCCCTTCCAGGGACTTGTGGGCCCTCCAGGGACTTATGGGGCCCCTGCTAGACTTCACGTCAACAAGTCTCGTCCAGTAGTTTAATGTTGTTGTTGGTATTGTTTACCAAGTGTTCATCACCAGAATATTTAGTTGAGGTGACCACCAGCGGCAGGTGTCACCGCTCACCACGTTTTTTGGTGTTTGTGTATGTGTGTGTGTGTGTGTGTGTGTGTGTGTGTGTGTGTGTGTGTGTGTGTGTGTGTGTGTTAGCGTGTAGGGCAGGCAGGCAGGTGCGACGCCTCGCTGCCACTCAACCATATCATACTTGCGCTTCTCCCACCACACACAACAATAATTAATATACATAAATGTATATACATATAGCTGTAATTTGTAAATATATACATAGGTACATATTTATATATAGTAGCTGTACCTGCCGCGCATTCATCATTCTTTGGTTCGACTTTTTGTTAATACTCATCAATCATCGGTACCGTTTTGGCTTTCAGTTCCTTAACACATGTACTTATTGTGTGTGAGAGACCGCTCGCTCTGTGTGATGCCTCCCGCCAGTGTACCTCTCTTTGCCTCTGTGTACCTGTGTACCTGGGTACCTGTGTACCTGGGTACCTGGGTACGTGTGTACGTGGGTACGTGGGTACCTGGGTACGTGGGTACCTGGGTACGTGGGTACCTGGGCGGCCATCACACAGACAGGTAGCAGCCTGGAAGGTTTAGGTGTTGCCATCCTGTATTGTATTTACCTGTACTGTAAGTAAACAATGTAAATAGAGAAGGTTTTTTACAGACACATGTGTTTCATTGTTCCTTGACGACCTGCCACCTGGATGGTTACAGTGTTCCTTGATGACGACCTGCAGGTAGACCGCCAGCACCAGGGATGGTCAGGTCGGGCGGGGGATGAGCTAGGTCAGGCCCCTGGTGGGAGGCTGCGTTAATACTGCACCGCCGACACCACTTGCCACTCCATCACCTCTCACCTGGCCGCCGCCCCTCCCCGCCTGGCCGCCGCCCCTCCCTCGCCTGGCCGCCCCTCCTCTTCCCCCGCCTTGCCCCACCTCTTCCCCCGCCTTGCCGCCCCTCCTCTTCCCCCGCCTTGCCGCCCCTCCTCTTCCCCCGCCTTGCCCCACCTCTTCCCCCGCCTTGCCGCCCCTCCTCCCCGCTTAGACATACAAGTATATATGTGAATATGAGCGTATATGTGTGTGAGGAGTGTTGTACTCACAGCTCCCTGACAAAAGCAAGCAAGCTTAGCTTTGCTACCAAACACACCTATCGTGTCAGCAAGGCGGACAGCCCGCTTCTTATTATAACTCATATATACTATATTTCCAATTTCGTATATTTTCCCTTCGACTGTACCTCTCCATTTTCTCCACTCCACTCCCCTCCTTCCCCCCAAACCACCCCCTCCAAAAAAAAAAAAATCATGGACCTACCTGCTGGCATTAGCGAGGCTTAACAACTTGAGTGCTTGGGTTGCCACCAAGAAGAGGAAGGCGCAGCGTGACTTCCTCTTCCACTCCCAACAATAAATTTGACTTCTACCCAGCTTTGCTTTAAACAAATATGACAATATCTAAAGATCTGGTTTTCTAACCGACCATACTTTAAATTGGATCTCTTCAATGTGAACAAGAGTACTGTAACGAACGTCGTGTCATCACCAATCACAAAATTATGTAATCTAACAATGCAACTCTTCAGTGTTTGCTTGTGCTCAGAATGGACCCAACAGGTTACCAGGTTAGACAATACTAAACACTATAGTAAATATGCCAGATAATCATACTTCTCTGCCAATATGCTCGAAAAAAAATAACGAATCGAACTTCTCAAACATTATTATGAACAAACATGAATTTGAATTGCTAGGTTGGGTCTCAATGTCTCAGTGGAGAGAGTTTGGCTGTGTATCGCTCCGCCAAATGTATATTCCATGCAGGCCGCCAACCTCAAATTTTTTATGGGTGAAAATAGCTTTGTACACAACACACAACTGATGACATTCGAAGCTCTCTCGAATATTGTTTCCCTGACGACCTCTGTTCGAGTCGCAACTCGGTAAAAGCTTCACCCACATACTAAGAACACAGATAATAGTCCATGGAACCTAAACACAGAGCCTAACCTACGCCAAAATGCTAATATATAATAATATTATTTTATACTTGAGAAAATTCCTATTTTGAATGAACGGTATGTTAACATTGATGAATGAACAATATGTTCATTCATCAATGTTAACATTGATGACTGTGTCTTTGCCTGACGGAGAGGCAAAGTCTTTGCCTGACGCAACTACATATCTAGACTACATGTCCAAACTCTAAACATGTCCAAAGAACACATTTCAAGCAGAAGTAAATAACTGTCAAAAGAAGGCGCCACGGGGAGCCCATGTGGCAGCCCAAGCAGGACAATTGCTGCCAGACACTAACACCATCAACAATAGAATAACAATCCACTCATATTGAGCTCAGCAGCAACGTATGCAAGTTAGAAATATTGGTAGTCACAAAAATGCAAGTAACTCTTGGAACATTTCTGCAAGACATTAATTCTAGATTCTAAGGACATTAATTCTAGCCTACCATGGTCTTATTGATTACCTAAAACACACAGTCAATACTACCTTACGTCCCAATATTTCCCCTAGGGGGCTCCATTTGTATTTACTAAATGGATAAGTAGCTTACAGTCACACATTTTGGGATCAATATTCCCTAAATCCCATATAAAGAATTCAGAGGAATTTGTAAACATAAATGAATCTAATCTAATTTCATAGCAGATAATGATGATCGTGAAATTGGATAATGTCAATTACATTTATCATCAGCCTATGCTCGCCCAAGACGTGGCCGACCCCAAAGTTGCATTAGTCAATGTTATTGTATTGTGAAAAGCAAACTTACTTTTTTTAACATTAATATTCATGCGGATTATAATGTGTGCATAGTAAGGTCTAGGATAGGTTATGAGCTTCCCTTCTGTTGATAATTGTGTGTAGTTGCAGCACGAGACAAGTATTTAGAGAGGAGCGGTTCGAACACGGGACAAAAGCCAAGTACAGATCAAGAAAAATTCGAACGTAATCAGTTGTGAGCCATGTGGTAAGTATTTCCATTTATAAATGTTGATGAACATTTAACATCGAACCCATACTGCCAGGAGCAACGCAACTGGTATGTACAGGACGCCTTAATTCACTTGACCATCACGACCGGACATAACCATTCAGGCTTGTTCGCATTTGTGTTCCTCACGTGTGCCCCAAAGAATTAGGTGATTTGATAAAATGCTATGCCCAAGATTACCATCCGGGTGCCGGCGGGGGGGGGTGGTTCAAATAGCTTCGGCTATCACCTCCTTATGTCCGGTCGTGATGGTCAAGTGGATTAAGGCGTCCTGTACATACCAGTTGCATTGCTCCTGGCAGTATGGGTTCGAGTCACTTCTGGGGTGTCAGTTTTCAGTTTATATATATATATATATATATATATATATATATATATATATATATATATATAATGTATATATATATGTCGTACCTAGTAGCCAGAACGCACTTCTCAGCCTACTATGCAAGGCCCAATTTGCCTAATAAGCCAAGTTTTCATGAATTAATTGTTTTTCGACTACCTAACCTACCTAACCTAACCTAACCTAACTTTTTCGGCTACCTAACCTAACCTAACCTATAAAGATAGGTTAGGTAGGGTTGGTTAGGTTCGGTCATATATCTACGTTAATTTTAACTCCAATAAAAAAAATTGACCTCATGCATAATGAAATGGGTAGCTTTATCATTTCATAAGAAAAAAATTAGAGAAAATATATTAATTCAGGAAAACTTGGCTTATTAGGCAAATCGGGCCTTGCATAGTAGGCCGAGAAGTGCGTTCTGGCTACTAGGTACGACATATATATATATATTATATATATATATATATATATATATATATATATATATATATGCAGAATAACCACATGTGAAAAATAGAAAATGCTTAACGCGTTTTCGGCTAATTCGCCTTCATCAGAGCAAGGTAGAATCAATTGATTCTACCTTGCTCTGATGAAGGCGAATTAGCCGAAAACGCGTTAAGCATTTTCTATTTTTCACATGTGGTTATTCTGCATACTTGGATCAGTGTTTTTGTGATCATTGTTGCATATATATATATATATATATATATATATATATATATATATATATATATATATATATATATGGGGCTTATGGAGCTTAAACCTCCAAAGAGCTGTGGTTACTTCACCAGACTGTTGCTCGCATACTCGCATACAGGTAGACAACATCCCCTAACCACTCTCTGCTGGAACAAACAACCAACCTCGGCAGCCACACTCTCGCTACCGCCTGTCGACCAACAATGAACTCTAGAGTGCTTGTAGTTTTCTCAGGAGATCACCCTGTACGCCTCTTGATCTTGGAGAGGGGTTCAGCGTCACATATCTAGGGGAAGTGGCTCCAACACTGGCCTCGTTGTCCTGTGCACAGACCCTACTTGAGCCACCGTGACTCCCCACTCACTCCCTGTTAGGAATGATCTCCCCAATCCTCCTTTTATGGATTAATATTCTCTACCACCCTGTCCACTGCTGTAATCCTTTCCCTCTGTCTCTCTCTTTTCTGCCTTCTGGGAAGCCTTACCAGGACAAGGGCAAACACCTGTTAATTATACACACTTAATAAACAAAGAACATGTACAGTACACTACATAAAAGATATTAAAGCATTAACGTAAGATACCCCAAGCTACTACAACCTGTTTGTAATCCAATAGCATAAGCTGGCTTCACCAGCCGTCTATATCAAGTGGTTGCCCAACTTCTGGCTTGCCACTTATTACTCTCACACCAAGTGGGGTTAACTCTTATGATTTGCAGTGAGCCTCTCAGCCACAGGCAGAGCTTTATATACTTTCAAGATTTATTGTGTAATGGTGACGTTTCTAGTGTTACAGTCCTAGGCTGAGTTTTATATATATATATATATATATATATATATATATATATATATATATATATATATATATATAAAACTCAGCCTATGACTGTAACACTAGAAACGTCACCATTACACAATAAATCTTGAAAGTATATAAAGCTCTGCCTGTGGCTGAGACACTAGAAACATCTGCATAAATATTCCTCAACACAAAAATGGTCAGTCTCTCACCTTCCACTGCGTCTTACACACATGACATTCAAGCACTCTCATAATACATTATAAGTAGTCACCATGAACCTCCACTCTGCATCTTGAGGCTCACTACCCTGTACATCTCTAGGTTCTCCCAGAATTGTCAACAAAGGTCTTCTACAGCCCTCCCAGACTGCTACACAATGAAGTTTTCCTCGAACACCAATGATGCCCCACCACTGATTCCAGGGACACGTGCAACTCCACTGTTGCTTCACACAGCTTGAGTTCCAGCTCCTCACTATGGGGGCTCTGCTCGTCCACAGAGTTCAGCATTCACTTCTACAGCGTTGAAGTTCCATCCACTAACTTCTTCCCTGGCCTCGAAGTTCTCCCATCAACTCCTTCCCCACACAAACCCATTGACATGCCAATAAAAATGTTTCGCTACTGAAGTATAACTAAATATATTCACACAAAGTATCTTCACTCGACATCTCTTTAAACTCTCGCACGTCGCGAGGAGGACTCCCCCGTCCTGGGCGAATCCATGCTCCGCCCTCGCTGGGCGGCCCTTCGACTGTGAGGCTGGCTGTCTACCTCAGTCACCCATGGGCGCTCGAAGAGGGTGGATACGTCACTCCACCCTCCAGGTAGTCGCCTCATCTTTACTCTCTTATTTAAGCTTACTGCCTTAATAAAATATGCCTAATGTATTCATAAACACTTGCCATGATCTTTGGGCACACGATCCATCACAGACAATTACTAACAACTGGCTAAATAGGCTTACCACAGGATTTATCGGTCTTCGACATTGGCAATCCCTGTCGCCTACAAAATCGCTATTAAACTGCTCGACCAGGCCGCTCTCATTCCTGACTCGAGCACTAAGTCGTCCCCAGGCTTCATACACGAACGCCTGACTAGTTCCTCCTCTTGACGGAGCACGGAACTAGGTTGTTCCCTTACTGCCAGGAACACAAAGACATTGCAACCTCCTCCCACGACTTCTGTTGCTTGAGTGAGGTCAAGACGTCTGCAGTGAGCCTTATATTTTGCCAACTCTCGACATCTCATGTCAAGTTATTTATTTACATATTCACTGCCCATGCTTTTAAACTCTTCATTAATTTAAACTCGTCAAGTATTTAATATATAGTCACATGTCTATATTTTCTTTGACCTCTCAGTTAGGTCTGGTTTACTGAATAACTCTCACAGGGTAGACTCGTTTTTCAGGCTACCTGGGGTCATAACAATGTATAATATATATTACCAAAAAAGCTATTATCATGGTAATCTAGCCCTACTTACAGAGTGATGTAGTACATCTATTATCATGCTGGAGTAGCAGTACATGGTTGTAATATATGAGGTCATGTGTACACCTGCACACGTGTATATGTATGTGTATGTGTGTGTGTACTCACCAAATTGTACTTGTGGGGGTTGAGCTCTGGCTTTTTGGTCCCGCCTCTCAACTGTAAATCAACTGGTGTACAGATTTCTGAGCCTATTGGGCTCTATCGTATCTACATTTGCAACTGTGTATGGAGTCAGTCTCCACCACATCACTGCCTAATGCATTCCATCTGTTAAGTACTCTGACACTGAAAAAGTTCCTTCTAACGTCTCTGTGGCTCATTTGGGTACTCAGTTTCCACCTGTGTCCCCTTGTTCGCGTACCACCAGTGTTGAATAGTTTATCCTTGTCTACCATGTCAATTCCCCTGAGGATTTTGTAGGTAGTGATCATGTCTCCCCTTACTCTTCTGTCTTCCAGTGTCGTAAGGTGCATTTCCCGCAGCCTTCCCGTGTGTGTGTGTGTATACTCACGTAATTGTGCTTGCGAGGGTTGAGCTCTGGCTCTTTGGTCCCGCCTCTCAACCGAGGCGAGGTGTGTGTGTGTGTGTGATGAAAGGCCAGCATCCGTCAGACAGAGGCAGGTGCGGTGATGAACGACTCTGTAGCATCGACACCACCTGCCCCCCCTCCACCCCCCCCCCCCCCATTCCCACCTCCACTAGACTCCTCGCGACACCCAACCGGCTCCAGCCCTCTCACCCCCTCTCACCTGGCCCCAGCCCCCCCCCCCTAACCCGGCCCACCACAACAATCAATCACCCCCCCCCCCTGTGTTCATCATGATCAACACCGTGTGTGGAGGAGCTTCTTATAACAATTCGAGATGAAACCTGAACTTTAAAGAATAAATAACAAAAGGAAATAAGAATATTGAAGAAAATAAGACATGGGGAGCAGGCTAAGGCGGGGAAGGGGAGGGAAAGGAGAGGCAGCAGGCAAGAATAAGAGGGGAGGAGGGAAAGGAGAGATGGAGGTGAGTTAATGCATTAAATGATTGACAGCTTAAAAAACTGAATCTGTAAATATATAAAGATGAACACACACACACACACACACACACACACACACACACATAGGGACGCTGATGGCTAAATGGACAGCACGTTGGACACGTAATCCTGTGGACCGGGGTTCGATTATCTGCGCCGGCGAGAAACGAAATGTGCAGTTTCTTTCACCCTGATGCTCCTGTTACCTAGCAGCAAATAGGTACCTGGGAGTTAGACAGCTGTTACGGACTACTTCCTGTGTGTGTGTGTGTGTGTGTACTTACCTAGTTGTACTTTCCTTGTTGTATTTGCGGGGGTTGAGCTTTGGCTCTTTGGTCCCGCCTCTCAACGGTCAATCAACTGGTGTACAGGTTCCTGAGCCTACTGGGCTCTATCATATCTACACTTGAAGCTGTGTATGGAGTTAGCCTCCACCACATCACTGCCTAATGCATTCCATTTGTGTGTGTGTGTGTGTGTGTGTGTGTGTGTGTGTGTGTGTGTGTGTGTGTGTGTGTGTGTGTGTGTGTGTGTGTGTGTTAAAAACAAGAAGTTAGTAGTTAGAAACAGTTGATTGACAGTTGAGAGGCAGGCCGAAAGAGCAGAGCTCAACCCCCGCAAGCACAACTAGGTGAATACACACACACACACACACACACACACACACACACACACACACACACACACACACACACACACACACACACACACACACACACTATTCAAATACTATTCATAATTTTAAAACCAGGTATGATAGGGAAATGGGACAGGAGTCATTGCTGTAAACAACCTATGCTCGAAAGGCGGGATCCAAGAGTCAATGCTCGATCCTGCAGACACAACTAGGTGAGTACAACTAGGTGAGTACACACACACACACACAGCGGATCCTGATACACGACTGAGTTGTTCATGCCGCCACAGACTCATGATCGCGTTCAAATTTGGCGTTAGCAAACATTTCTAGCTGTTGGGCACGTTACTGGCCTTGGCTGATTCCCCTCCCACCCTTCTGGATGCTGGAAAGTTAAGACAGAGCAAACGTTCCTGTTATGAGAACGTTGGCATGCTCGGTGTACCTTCGTCAACGTTTGCTAAACGTTACTGTCTCCCAAGAAAGTTCCCAACCTCACTCTCGTTCACCTACATGGAACACTTCACACCTGGCTTGTTAATTAGTCGCACTGGGCTTGATTATTGACACCTGGCTTGATTATTAGTTGCACTCAGCCATACCCAGTTTCATGAATAGTAGAGGGAGGTTGAAGACCACTACAGCAGTATGGAACAATATGAAGGGGAGACGGACTGCTGCACTAGAAAAAATGAAGTTCTGGGAGTAAATGAATCAATGTCGAAGCCAATGGTGGTGGTGGCAAACAACTACAGTGCCTGCAGTGTGGGAATCATGTCATTTGAGGGTGAGGAAGTGGTTGTGACTGTAATCTACAACCCTCCAGAGAATCACAGAAGACCGAAACAAGAATAGGAAATTACGAACAGAGCCTGCTTGAATATCCTCCAAGAGGTGGCAAGCACAGCCCACAGACTGAAAGCAAAACTCCTAGTAACGGGAGACTTCAATCGTGGCCCAGTCGGTTGGGAAGCAATGGACCCAAGAGGAGATGAAACATGGAAAACAAAAGCATGTAGAAGTAGTAGATAGGAACTTCGTGATGTAAGATGTCAAAAGAAACAAGGAGAACTGGTGTTGACCACTAGGTTAGACCTGGTCTTCACACAGAATGAGATGGATATTGAAAATGAGGACCATGAAATATTAAATTAATAGGAAGGAAAGAAGGAATTATCAAGGGAAAAGCGCCGAGCCATTACGACTATATAGAACTTGGAAGGGATCAGGATAAGGATTTGGGACGGGACGGACGGGGGAGGAAAGGAATGAAGAGTGAAGACCAAAGAAAGATGTATCAAGTGGGAGAACGTAAGCCTAGCAGACAGAAGAGGGAAATACCAGGTCAGAGAATTTTCTGTGGGGGGGGGGCAGAATTGGGAAAAGAACTCTGATAAAAATCAACTCTGGACATGATGGACTACATAACGAACACACTCAGAGAAGCTGAAGAAAGATTTATACCACCACTAAGGGGTAAGGGTAGGAAGACGACCATTAGCCCTAAAGCAGGACTTCTTCAAGACAATCTATTCAACATTTGTTGCACAAATACTGGAATATGCATCACCGGAATGGAATTCACACCCTGTGAATATCTTGGGGTTATCTTGAGATGATTTCGGGGCTTTAGTGTCCCCGAGGCCCGGACCAGGTGGGGTGGAGGCCTGGACCAGGCCTCCACCCCCAGGAAGCAGCCCGTGACAGCTGACTAACACCTAGGTACCTATTTTAGTGCTAGGTAACAGGGGCATAGGGTGAAAGAAACTGTCTATTGTTTCTCGCCGGCGCCCGGGATCGAACCCCGGACCACAGGATTACAAGTCCAGTGTGCTGTCCGCTCGGCCGACTGGCTCCCGACCGGCTCCCGACCGGCTCCCGACCGGCTCCCGACCGGCTCCCGACCGGCTCCCGACTGGCTCCCGACTGGCTCCCGACTGGCTCCCGACCGGCTCCCGACCGGCTCCCGACCGGCTCCCGACCGGCTCCCGACCGGCTCCCGACCGGCTCCCGACCGGCTCCCGACCGGCTCCCGACCGGCTCCGGTGAAGCATAAAAGCAAAATTTAAAAGTACAAAGTTTTGCAACAAGATCAGTACTCACCTAATTGTGCTTGCGGGGGTTGAGCTTTGGCTCTTTGGTCCCGCCTCAGTGCCAGAGCTTACAGGGTTATGTTGGACGGCTCAAATTAAGGCCACTGTAGATAAATGTACATAAATGTTAATTTAGGGGCACAGCCAAGAACTTCGCCAAGCAGATCGTCGAGGACGCCGATGATAGCGTGCCGAGGGGTGTTGGACGCACGCGGTCGCACATGTGGCGACCCTCATCTCAACCACATATTGCTTAACACTCATCGACTGCATAGTCAACAACAGCGTCTGCAGAACTTGCAGGTGAAGCATCAGGCGAAGACACCGCCCTCCAGCAGACCATCGTCAGATGCAGAGCTGGACACACCCTCTCCCTCACTAGCATAGCTCCTGGTCACAAGATATTATATATTCTTATAATAAAAGAAGTTAAAGCCACAACAGTTTGTACGCCATTCCTTCCCGCTATCAAGAAAGCTACAACCCACACAAACACAACCATTAATAGTTATGCTGCGAGAATAGGGTTGTGAGATACAGTTCCATTAATTAGCCTAGAGTCTAGAAGGAACAGAGCTGATATGATCACAACATACAAAATAATGAAGGGAATCAGTAAGGTGAACTAGGAGAGCCTCTTTAAATTTAGAGACAGTAGAAGAACAAGACAAAGGAGGAAGCTGGAAACGCATATAGCCAAAGAAAAGTAAGCAAATACTCGTACCCTATTCTGATGGTCAACAAGTGGAATGACCTGAAAGCCATCTTGTGGAAGCCACCTCCATCCACAACTTTAAGGCATTGGCAAAGACTTTGAACGTCAAAATAGTTAAATTGTAGTTCAACAGGATCAACAAGGCTAGTAGTCAGGGCGTAAAGAGCTAGACCTGGCTCCCCCGTAGACACTGTTAGCTAAGTACTGTTAGGTAAGTAGACAAGCACACATCAAATGAACAGAGGACGCGGTCAGCGGGGTGATGAAAATGTGATGTTTGCCAACCCAGGCTAAATTTACACAGCACCAAGTAGGAAGGAGTGGGGAGGGCAGGCAGGCAAGCAGGCCCAGGAAGGCAGGCAGGCCCAGGAAGGCAGGCAGGCAGGCCCAGGAAGGCAGGCAGGCAGGCCCAGGAAGGCAGGCAGTCAGGCCCAGGAAGGCAGGCAGGCAGGCCCAGGAAGGCATGGTTCAAGAGGAAGGTGTAACCATGACACACCAGTCGTCGCCCTCTACGCCAGACACCCGTACTCAGCTACTCTCCCTGCCTCAGCCACACCTGTACTCAGCTACTCTCCCTGCCTCAGCCACACCCGTACTCAGCTACTCTCCCTGCCTCAGCCACACCCGTACTCAGCTACTCTCCCTGCCTCAGCCACACCCGTACTCAGCTACTCTCCCTGCCTCAGCCACACCCGTACTCAACACTCGCCTCACTTCCCAATCCATTTTTCATGGGTATGAGTGAGGAACAATGGGCCAGAGAGGCAGGCAACACACACACAGCCTCAGCGACTGTGTGTGTGTGTGTGTGTGTGCCCCCAGAGGTAGAGGCACACACTTCCGGACCGAGGCAGAAACAAATGGGCATAATTTCTTTCACCCTGATGCGCCTGTTCACTTAACAATCAATAAGCACCTAGGTGGTAGACAGCTGCTACGGGCTGCTTCCTGGGGATGTGTGTGTGTACGTGTGTCAGAGAAAATGTAATAGACGGAAAAATAGATTGGTTAGAAAGGTGGGGCCCAAGAGTTAACAGCTCGATTCTGCAATCACAAAAATAGTAAACACACACACACACACATCGGGAGAAGAGGAAACAATCACGGCCAAACCTGCTTCCCACTCCACTCTGTAAACATGGCCTCAGAACCCCGTTCTTTGTTCTTGGCTTTCATCTACCCGACTGCAAGTCCACAACACACCGAACCTGCCCGACCTTCCTCTCTCTGACCCACGTACTAGGCCTGCCTTCTCCTCCACAGCCTACCTCCTCCTCGGCAGCCTCTTAAGCCTACACTGGATAAGATAAACTTACAGATATGTGCAATACAGAGTTATGATAACAGGCGGGTTATCCGCCTTGCTGACACGATGCATGTGTGTTCAACTTGCTTACATTTGTCAGGGAGCTGCGAGATTTTGTAAAGTTCTTCACACGTATTTAAACACACATGGAAATCCATACATGACTTGATGTGTAGCGTTTATATCTACACACTCGGATGCTGAGGTACATGTTTCGCTGTTCCGTTAGCAATTATTTTATTCCGTGGGGATTTTCTGATCTGTATTTCATCTTCGAATTATTGTTGGGCCTGTCTTCCCTTGGGTATATTTAAGTTCTTCCGCCGCCAGCTGTGAGAATGGGGCGTCTGATTGTAGTTTGTTTGGTGTTGGGTCTTGTAGCCAGATGCTCGGTGTCTCCCTGTTGTAGCCTGATGCTCGGTGTCTCCCTGTTGTAGCCTGATGCTCGGTGGCCCCGCTGTTGTAGCCTGATGCTCGATGGCCCCGCTGTTGTAGCCTGATGCTCGGTGGCCCCGCTGTTGTAGCCTGATGCTCGATGGCCCCGCTGGTCGGGTCGAACAGGTACGTACCGTGGTCGGGGGGGGGGGGACAGGCACGTACCGTGGTCGGGGAACACAGGTACGTACCGTGGTCGGGGGGACAGGTACGTACCGTGGTCGGGGGGGACAGGTACGTACCGTGGTCGGGGGGACAGGTACGTACCGTGGTCGGGGGGACCAGTACGTACCGTGGTCGGGTGGGGAAGGTACGTACCGTGGTCGGGTGGGACAGGTACGTACCGTGGTCCGGGGGGGCGGTACGTACCGTCAGAGAACAGGCAACAACTGGGTTCATCCTCACGTGAAATTATTCATTACTTCTGAAGCGAGACAAGGGATATCAGTGTTGGAGAGGGGGAGGGGGATATCAGTGTTGGAGAGGGGGAGAGGGGGATATCAGTGTTGGAGAGGGGGAGAGGGGGATATCAGTGTTAGAGAGGGGGAGGGGGGTTAAATCAGTGTTGGGGAGGAGGGAGGTCAGTGTTGGGGAGGAGGGAAGTCAGTGTAGGGGAGGAGGGAGGTCAGTGTTGGGGAGGAGGGAAGTCAGTGTTGGGGAGGAGGGAAGTCAGTGTAGGGGAGGAGGGAGGTCAGTGTTGGGGAAGAGGGAAGTCAGTGTAGGGGAGGAGGGAGGTCAGTGTTGGGGAGGAGGGAGGTCAGTGTAGGGGAGGAGGGAGGTCAGTGTTGGGGAAGAGGGAAGTCAGTGTAGGGGAGGAGGGAGGTCAGTGTTGGGGAGGAGGGAGGTCAGTGTAGGGGAGGAGGGAGGTCAGTGTAGAGGAGGAGGGAGGTCAGTGTAGAGGAGGAGGGAGGTCAGTGTAGGGGAGGAGGGAGGTCAGTGTAGAGGAGGAGGGAGGTCAGTGTAGGGGAGGAGGGGGGAGGAGAGGAGACTGGACGATGAACTAATCAAAATATAAATGTTTAACACGAGAGAATATTAACTGAATAAGGGCAAATTTCGTAGCAGGTTAAAAAAACAGTGAGAACATACATGGAACAAGTGCAACAATGATCATGGCTGTGTGTGAGGGTGTGAGGAGAGAGCATTATAGATTAACAAGCTCAGTGGTCAGATACACCTGCGTCAGCCGAGCACCTGCAAAGTGGCAAGCTGCAGGCTTAGCTGTACAACATGTTGCTAGAAGCCTGAGACAATGTTGCTGTACTTCACAATGTAATGTTGCTAGGACAACTCCACTGGCCTGTGTATGATAATGGTCAACATCGTATGAACTAGAGAAAGACATTTTTTCTATTAATGCGAGATCTCTTTATCTGTGTTTCTCCCTGTCGTTTACTTTGTCTGTCAGTCTGTCTGTCCCTGTATCGTGACGTGTGTAAATGTGTCTTATTTAGGAGTAGCGGAAACTTAGCTGAGGACAAAAATAAAGTGATCAAGTGAGTTATGTTTAGTGTGCTTTTCAAACAATGAAAGTTTTGTGGTAATTGTAAGTTGGTCCACTGTTGTCAAACACTGCGCTCTACTCCCCCCCCCCCCTCCCATCACTCCCTTCACCATCCCTCCACCTCACTCCCAGCACCATTCTCTGTTATCTGTTCCCTTCCTTCAGACACCCCTTACCACCCTTTTCCCTTCCTCTGGGTACCTCCTTCTAGTACATTCCAACTACCACCACCACCGCCACACCACAACCACCACCAGCAGCAACAACACCACCAGCAACACCACAACCACCACCACCGTCACCACCATCAACACCACCACAACAACCATCACCATCACCCACACAACACCACCATCACTATACAGCACCGGCATGGAATCCATGCCTCGCGAACGACAAAACTAAACTCGTCAAAGTAGAGAGGTTTGCCAGAAGACTTGTGCCTGAATTAAGAGGGTCAAGCTATGAGGACAAGCAAGGAGAGAATGGATATGATCACAACATACAAGATACAGAAGGGATAAGGCAATGTGGACAAGGATAGCATCTTTAAATTGAGAGAAAGTAGGGCAAAAGGAAACTGAAACACAAGTGAGTTGAAGAAATGTAAGTAAATACTCGTTCCCTGTATGTGTGGTCAACAATATGAGAGAATAAGTTGTGGAAGCCACCTCCAGCCACAATTTTACTGAGAGTAGTGTTGTTGAGTTTGGCTTTAAAGGCACAAAAAAGTACAACAAGGACATATATCGTGGCAAAATGAGGAAGGCTCGCTCCCCAGTACAGTGTTAAGTAATGTTCTGACCCCAGGTAGCCTGGAGGAACGAGTCTACCTAATGAGAGTTATTCTGCTTACCTGACCAGAAATTGGGAGGTCAGAGGAAGAAATATGTATAATAAACGACAGTCAGTAATTAAATAATACAGGCAGAGAATGAGCATATTTTCAATGTTACTGGAAGTAGGATGTCGACAGTTTGTGACGTTATTTGACGCTAGCGGATGTCCTAACGTCACTTCAGTTGCCACAGTCATCAGAGGTGAACGTGCGCTCCAGTGTCCTAGGAATATTGAAGAATACGGCTCTGGATGAAGTGTTTGAGAGACGGCTACAGTGCTTAACTGTTGAAGCTGCCAAGGGCGCGACACGTTACTTCTCGGTATTTGTGAAGATTTGGAGACGACCTGAAGCCTAGTAGTGGTAGTACCTGTGTGTAACTCTAACTTGGAGTGTCCTCGGGTGGAGAAGGATAAGCAAGTGTCTGTATGTGGAGCCTGCCAGGCGACTGTGTGAACTCAAGTCAGGAGCTGAAGAGCTGCGTGAGCTCATTGTGTGAGGTAGTCTTACGGAGACTTTATTGGACGTTTTAGAGAACGCCATCTTGGAGTGCCTGAATTGATTGCCTCCAAGCTACGAATTCTGTGGTAAGCTCATTTATCAGTGGTTATAGTTGTCTGAACTTGATCGTACGCCCAGCGATCAAGGCAAGTGTATATGCAAGAAGGATACATATTTTTATTAAGACAGTGAGCTAAGATAAATAGTTAAGAGATAAGAGAACATGCTGGAGGGAGGAGTGGTATATCCTATCTCGAGGGAGATCAGTGGACGACAGAGGGGCGGAGGCCCCCAGCGTCGTGACTGGGGCGGAGGCCCATCGGGTCAAGACATGTTTCCAGTGTGGACTCTCCCAGGATGGGGGAGTACTCACCATGGTTGGACCGGCGCGGAGCGGCGTCCGAGGGCGAGATCTAGTACTGGCATCCAAATTTATTATTTATGTTTAGTTAGGAAAATATTTTATATTGGCATGGTAATGGAATTGCAGGTTTGTGTGGGAGAAGTTAATGGGGGAACTTGGAGGTTAGAGAAGAAGTGTATGCAGAACTCTGAGGTAGAGCAGAACTCCATGGTGTGGAGATGAACTTCAAGCTGTGTAGGGGAGCTTGGGAGCGTTTCTTTGTTTAGCCGGTGGAGGAGCTTCACTGATGTTGGGGTAGGACTTCAGGTGCAGCAGCTTGGGAGAACTACAGAGGTACCTTACCTGATTTTGGAGGACCCAGATATAGGTTATTGGTAGTGAGCCTCAAGGAGCAGAACAGAGGATCATGTGGACACATTAATGTATGAGGGGGAGTGCTTGATTGCTTATTGGTATATAAGACACAGTGTAAGGTGAGAGATTGATTTCTTTTTGTTGGAGATACTTATGTAGATGTTCCAGGTATTTCAGCCCGGGCGGCTCGAGTAGGGTGTGTACTCAGGACAACGAGGCCAGTTTTGGAGCCGCACCCCTAAATAGAGGTGACGCTGAACCCCTCTCCAAGATTAAGACGCATACACGGTGGGCTCCCAGGTAAATTGCAAACACTCCGGTATCCATTGCTGGTCGACCGACGGTAGGGGGAGTGTGGTTGCCGAGGTCGGCGGTTTTTCTACCAGGGAGTGGTTGGGGACTGTTCGCCTGTACGCAAGTAACAGTCTAGTGCAGGGGTCTCCAAACTTTTCAATGTAAGGGCCACATTATATATTTCCCATATTTATGCGGGCCGGAGGAATAAAAAATGAAATTGCTATTTTGTATAACTAAGATAAAGGCATTGTCAAAGTACAGAGAAAAGAATATTGTACAGTGTTTGTGCTCCCTGAAACGGAAGCAGCGAAGCCCCACTCGCCCTCCATCCCCACAATATACAGTTATTCACAACTGATTGGTTGTAATGCACAACACATACCTACCAGTATTAGTATCTGTGCGTCACACTATCGAGAGAGAGGAAAACTGACTCGGGTTGAGCGCCACCAGTCAGCAGCCCCAGCTTTGAATAATTCTGCGATGCCATTCGTACGATAATTATTTTTTCAAGGCCACCACACAGGGATTTGTTTGGAGGGCCGGATGAAATTATGTGGCGGGCCGGATGTGGCCCGCGGGCCATAGTTTGGAGACCCCTGGTCTAGTGCAATAACCAGCTTTCTTTTGATAAAATCCCCGACCTCCCGATAGTAAGCACACTCGGGTAAGCACCAACACCACTTAAAGCCGCTAATTACGCATACATTTCCAAATCTGTTGCTAAGAGCTGATAGTAATTCATATGGGCGTGAGAATACGGGAACAACGAAATGTTCCAGGCACAGAGGAGAAAGGAGAGAATATGAAAGAGAATATGAGAGAGAGAGGGCTTCTTCACACATTGTGAGGTGGGATGAGACCACCACTTCCTGGTGTTTCTTCACAGAAAAAGTAGCCGAAACACGGTCGGTCTTGTCAAAACATTTTTACCTGAAAGACGAGCTACAACAATACCAGATAAGTCAAAAATTGCACCATGACGGTCTGTTGGAGGGCAATAATGTGGTTGGAAAATCCTTCCCAACATTTGGATCATCGCCAAGCACACTGATGAAATGAACAACAGAAAACAAGATGGAACTTGGCCCGAGGCCTCATACGTCAGGCTGCGAGCAGCCGCGTCCAACAGCCTGGTTGACCAGTCCAGCAACGAGGAGGCCTGGTCGACGAGCGGGCCACGGGGACGCTAAGCCAATAAATCATCTCAAGGTAACCTCAAGGTGTTTGCATGTACACGAGCTACCCGTGTTGAAACATGATCTGAGGAGGCGAGGGGTTACTGGGTGTGTTTTAGTCATGTCTGTGACACGTCCTACATGCTGGATGTGGCAGCAAAACATCCGGACATTCATGTCTCAGAGCATCTGGACACAAATTTAAAAAATCATGACACACTACACAAATTAGTTTCAAAGCATCTGGACACTATATACAGAGAAGTTTTAGCATGATTTAAACTGATCAATATGGAGCTTTATGAGGACGTCCGTGATGCTTCCTCTCCAAGTGGGTCCTCGGGGAGCACCAGAGGGCTCGTCCAGCCTCTTGCGTGACCACACTCGCTCCCCTAAGTTCACCCAGCTCATTCTCGACGCATTTTAGCCGTAGTCTTCAAAAAACGTATCTAATGGAGGCCTGGTCGAGGACCGGGCCGCGGGGACACTAAAAAGCCCCGAAATCATCTCAAGATAACCTCAAGAAGCCAATTCTAATCATGCAGATGATTAATTACATGATGCAGGTTTACGAGTTAGACTCATAAACAAGGGGTATAAATAAGTTTGTGAAATTGTTGAAATTAGTCATAACCCCCCAACAATGAGAGCAAACTAGCCCTTTTCCTTGGGAAATTTTCCCAGAGTAAATAGGGTAGTACTGGTTTGGGAACAGGGGTTGTGGATAAGTGCAATCCACAAATAATAATTCCAGCTAACATTATTAAGACAGTTTAATAGATTTGAAAAACAGATATGGGTGTTAGATGGATTTAAAAGGAACCCGACTTATGCAAGTCAACAGGCCCGTTGTGGTGTTCCATAATTCTTAACTTGGGTGAAGGCAACTTAAACAAGAGCTCGTGTCTAAACAGTTTGGACCAAAGACTTTCAAGCAGAGAATAGAACAGCAAACACCATTCTTCCTTAAGCAAAGAACACATATTCTAGCTGGAGCTACATAAAACTGGCTTTATCTTATTGCTTTATTGAAACTAAATTAATTATTTCTCATAAAGTTTTAAAACGTGTTTTAAAAAATATTATGATATATAAATGGTGAATGGAAAGTAATGATTTGCCATAATATAATTTTTAAACTATATTAGTTAAAATTGTTTTATATGCAGAAAAAGATAATATTTTCTTCCTATGGCTAGTGAATGGTGAAGCTGAAATACAGCGTCCCATGAGCCGACCAATCACGGAAATGTGACTAATAGAAAACGAGGTTCACAAATACCGAGCTTAAATATCTCAAGAAAATCTCCACGTATGAACAAGACACTGAACATCGCACCTGTGCACATATGAACAGTGACCTTTAACGTACAACTTGTAAGAATATATTAATGAACTAGATGACAAGCTATTAGAAGCTAGTCATTCACTACGAAAAATAGAAATGATAAAAGTTGATTTGTTTCACTGAATTAGGCGACCGGCGGGTGGCGAGGCGAGGTCCAAAAGCCTTAAACTCGACCATGTAAGTACAAATAAGTGAATACATATATATTCACACACACACACACACACACACACACACACACACACACACACACACACACACACACACGCACACACGCACATGAGAGGTATGAGCTACGAGGAGAGACTGCGGGAATTGAACCTCACTTCGCTGGAAGACAGAAGAGTTAGGGGGGACATGATCACTACATTCAAGATTCTCAAGGGAATTGATAGGGTAGATAAAGACAGGCTATTTAACACAAGGGGCACACGCACAAGGGGACACAGGTGGAAACTGAGTGCCCAAATGAGCCACAGAAATATTAGAAAGAACTTTTTTAGTGTCAGAGTGGTTGACAAATGGAATGCATTAGGAAGTGATGTGGTGGAGGCTGACTCCTTACACAGTTTCAAGTGTAGATATGATAGAGCCCAATAGGCTCAGGAACCTGTACACCTGTTGATTGACGGTTGAGAGGCGGGACCAAAGAGCCAGAGCTCAACCCCCGCAAACACAACTAGGTGAGTACAACTAGGTGAGTACACACGCGCGCGCTGCAAAACAACGTCCGCGAAGAATAGCAAGCCACACAAGAACCCGCTGGCTGCCTCAAGATTACCACTGCCTCAAGATTACCACTGCCTCACCCCCGTCAATCTAAGGAGGCCACCACGACCACCACACCACTGCCCCGACCACCATCACACCACCATCCACCGCCTGCACCGCCACCACCACCAGCAGCACACTGCCGCCCCTACAACGCCACCACCACGAGGTACTTCACCACTTCCCTTATCACAAATAGAAACGCAGCAGCAACAGCAACAACTACACTTTTGGGAAAACAAAAGCAGCCCAGTTGTTGTGAAAAGAATAAAAGTTATGTACACAAATGTAATTACAAAGAAGTAGAGTTGCAGGAAAGAGTGACAGCAGAACAACCTCACATTATCACAATAACTGAAACAAAACTGACAAGTGTTATAGGAAATATCATTTTCTAATAAGGACGCGAACTAAAACAGGAAAAATACCGTGAAGAGTTAGGTGACGCAGCTCTGTGGGAGTAACACAGCCACGAGGAAACATTGATATATAAAACTGTCAGATACAGACATAATTACGCCAGGAGAAAAGAAGGCGAAAGAGACAAAAAAAAAGAGTAGAGGTAAAGTGAGGTGCTGATGGTGGTCAATAAACTATGCACAGGTGAGTCAGGTGACAGCGGTGACTGGAGCTCAGGTGAGGGTAGTGGGCATGGCATTTTGGGCTGTGACGTCATCGCTGGCATGTTCGCGTTCCGGTCTTGTTCACACTCTCGTGGTGGGTAGACTGAATAATTCTCCTATTTGCACGTTTATGGTAGATTATTCTACTTTTATGTGTATAGCTTCAATCATTTTTAATCGTGTATCGTGGCCTTTATCTAATATGTAAGTGTTTTTATTTAGAATTTCTAATGTTTGGGTGAAGTCATATATTAATGAAAATGGAACATTTTTTGACCACGTTTTAACTGGAGAGGGAGAGAGAGAGAGAGAGAGAGAGAGAGAGAGAGAGAGAGAGAGAGAGAGAGAGAGAGAGAGAGAGAGAGAGAGAGAGAGAGAGAGGGAGGGAGATGGAGAGAGAGAGGGAGGGAGATGGAGAGAGGGAGAGAGAGAGAGAGGTGTATCAGCAGGAGAGAGGCCTGTGTGTGGGAGTGGAGTAAGAGGTGGATCTTCCCGGTACTCGGGGCAGAGATGGAGGTGGGGCAGAGGGGCAAGATGTGTCTCACAGGTGGTCAAACACCTCGGTAAAAGGAAACCTTCATTTGGCTCTCCGCAGGTAAAATATTGGAGCAGCAAACATCAGGGGTGGAGAGGCGTGTGACTGTGTGGGTGGGGGAGAGTGCTGGAGGGGGGAGGGGAGGGAGAGTGTGGGAGGGGGGAGGGGAGAGGGAGAGTGATGAAGTCTAAACACCTGTGCTGCCAACACCCAACACTACCAACACCCAACACCTATGCTGGTAACACCCAACACCTGTGCTGCCAAAACCCAACACCTCTGTTGCCAACACCCAACACTACCAACACCCAACACTACCAACACCCAACACTACCAACACCCAACACCTGTGTTGCCAACACCCAACACCCAACACTACCAACACCCAACACCTGTGTTGCCAACACCAGTGCTGCCAACAGTTAACGCAGGTATGTCAGGAATCGTCAGAGCTCTTGAGTTCAGAAGTTGCTAAACAACAAGATCAAGAAGGGCGTCGCCCTCGTAGGAAGCCGAGACAAAGCTGCCCCTAAGGCTGCTTCTAAAGGGCCAATTAAGGCATCAGGAGATGTTTGATAGAGATTGGAATTAGAGTTAAATTGGCCAAACTACACACGACCGACTCCTTTGCCTCCAGGCTTATGTCCCCCCATCCCCACCATGCTTCACTTTTGTGACATCTCTGGTGGTGCTGTGGTGGTGGTGGTGGTGGTGAGCTGTGGTGGTGGTGGTGGTGGTGAGCTCTGGTGGTGGTGGTGAGCTATGGTGGTGGTGGTGTGTTGTGGTGGTGGTGGTGAGCTGTGGTGGTGGTGGTGGTGAGCTGTGGTGGTGGTGGTGAGCTGTGGTGGTGGTGGTGAGCTGTGGTGGTGGTGGTGAGCTGTGGTGGTGGTGAGCTGTGGTGGTGGTGGTGGTGGTGAGCTGTGGTGGTGGTGGTGAGCTGTGGTGGTGGTGAGCTGTGGTGGTGGTGGTGGTGAGCTGTGGTGGTGGTGGTGAGCTGTGGTGGTGGTGGTGGTGGTGAGCTGTGGTGGTGGTGGTGGTGGTGAGCTGTGGTGGTGGTGGTGGTGAGCTGTGGTGGTGGTGGTGGTGAGCTGTGGTGGTGGTGGTGGTGAGCTGTGGTGGTGGTGGTGAGCTGTGGTGGTGGTGGTGGTGGTGAGCTGTGGTGGTGGTGGTGGTGAGCTGTGGTGGTGGTGGTGGTGAGCTGTGGTGGTGGTGGTGAGCTGAGGTGGTGGTGGTTGCGAGCTGTGGTGGTGGTGATGGCGGTGAGCTGTGGTGGTGGTGAGCTGTGAATGAGGTGGTGAACTATTGTTCGTAAAATATCCTTGTACGACGGATCCCACCTTCAATTTGAACAAAAAGATTCAAATAACTTCACGGTGAGGTCTCCCTGTATAGTCCTGATGTAATTACTGTCTTCGTGATATAGAGAACTGACAGTCCTCAAGGCTGGGCAGGGTAACATCCTAGCTATGGCGCCACAATTTACTATGATGGACGCTGAATAAGATTGACTGTAGTAGTATCGAACATATTAGAAATATAAGACACATGTGACACAACTAACTTGGATAGGATGTTAACTTTGTGAAGCTCCTGTAAGGTTACCTCTGCTAAAGTGTTATATTCTGAAGGGCACGGCCAGTTTTCTAGCCATTGGAGGGTTATGTACATGCTGCTATGTCAGTATATCCACTCACATGACAAGTGACGCTGCCCAATAAATTCTTCCTTCTCGGCAAAATTTGAATTACTGATCCCAAATGTTATCTTTCCAGAGTTCCGTTAAATATGTAGACATGTCTGACACCGAGTGGGAAGTTACGATGAGCGATAGCGCATTAATTACGTAGTTAGGAGGTGGCATGGAGTCTGATACCTGGATAGGCTATTTTTTTAGTATTATTATTTTCTACCACAGACGTGGCCACACAAGGCTAGGCTGTCAGGGGTCGGGACGCCACCATTAGCGTCGCTCTTGGAGGGGAGGGGTTAGACTAATGGGGAAATGGGAAGGGGGGGTTGTAGGAGACTAATGGAGTGGGCAATGGCACAAAAACGTGTCGGGTGGCTTCATTTGCCTGGCTGGGGACCACGCCCGACCATTTACAAGGCCCAGCAGGTCATTAGTGGGGAGGACGCCCCTTGTTTCGGCAAGGTGTTAATCACCACCCATTTGATGGTGCGAGGGTTAGAGGGAGGAATTAGTGCGAGGAGAGGTTTTCATAGATGCTCACACATGTTTATAATTCACCATCACTCACCCGCGAGTTTTCTCTCCAGCCTTTATATGTTATGAATGTTGGTAGTGATGAAAGTGGTGCTAATGACCAGGTTTAATGATACTGCCTTCTTGGCTTGTGGCTACCGTGGCTACTGTGTTTGTGTATAGGCTACCATGTCTACTGTGTTTATGTAGTCTACCATGTCTACTGTGTTTGTATGTAGTCTATCATGTCTACTGTTTGTGTCTACCACGTCTACTGTGTTTCTGTGTCTACCACGTCTACTGTGTTTGTATGTAGTCTACCACGTCTACTGTGTTTGTGTGTATGTAGTCTAACATATCTACTGTGTGTGTAGTCTACTGTGTGTAGTCTACCATTTCTACTGTGTTTGTGTGTATGTAGCCTACCGTGGCTACTGTGTTTGTGTGTAGTATACCATGTCTACTGTGTGTAGTCTACCATGTCTACTGTGTTTGTGTGTATGTAGCCTACCGTGGCTACTGTGTTTGTACAGTCTACCATGTCTACTGTGTTTGTGTGTATGTAGTCTAACATGTCTACTGTGTTTGTGTGTATGTAGCCTGTTACGTACCTCTATAAGATACGTAATTAAATAAATTAATATGTACATTTATAATTGTGTATAAATTACATGTATGTATATTGATATACTTACATGTTCTATGTAAAATAATTTCATGTTACATTGTTGGCGTTAGGCCCAACGTATCGTGGGAATGATTGTTTTATTCCTTTGTGTACTCAGTTTCCCATGGGAACTAATGATTTATATGTGATCATATGTGGGTAACATAGGTGAATTATAATTATGTGAACTGTATCTGGCAAATTGTCGTCTGCTACCTGAAATTTTAGCCAAATATCCCCAGTTTGCTAACTGTAGGTAGTAACAAAGTGATTGTAACCTATCCACCGCTGCCCACTGAATGGGGGGCGGTGTGCAGGATAAACATATAAATTATGACACTAGCTCTCCACATGTCAGTTGCCTTAATTTAGAAACTGCACTTGTGGTCGATCTCGAACATATTGATGATGGGACTACTTATACTGAATTTTGTAACTAGCTCATCAAGATTGTAACTTAGATAAATTAATTGTGAGGTTCAGTTCCTGAGCCCATTGTGTGCCTCTGTAACCCTTTCCACTACCGCCCACAAGATGGGTATGGGATGCATAATAAATGAACTAAACTAAAAAACTGAACCCCATGCACAGATACCATATGCAAGATACGGATAGATTAGTGCATAGTATAATGAGAGAAGAGCAGAGTGGGGAACATAAGATCTGATTTTAGAAAGTATACCGACCGTTTTTGATACTTTGTTGGCTGTGTTGTATGTGGGTGCTGAAGTTCAGTCTCTTGTCTATGTATTGGCCAAGGACCTCCTCTCATTTTTATTGGTAATGTTAACATTGAGATTCAACGTCAGATAGACATTTGATAATTTACTACCATATAAAATATAGAAGGGCTTTTCTATGTTTAGTGTAAGTGTTAGTTGACATCCGTGAGTGGACTTTTCTTAATTCACTGTTGACAATATTATTTAGTGTGGGGGGTGAGTTGCGGTCGGAATAGACAAAGGCAGTATCGTCTGCAAATAGTGTATGTTTAAGAATGTTAGAAACATTTGACAAATCATTGAAGTATATAAGAAATAGGAGAGGTCCCAAGATACTGCCCTGTGGCACCCCTACTGTCAATGGTAAAGTGACTATGCCTTGATTGATTGATGAAGAGTAAGCCATCCAAGAGATGGCAATGGCATGACTAGCCCGTTCGTGTGTCAAGCCTTGCTTTTGTTGTTTTAGATTCAGCTACTCTGAACAAAAGTTCCAAGTAGCACGGGCTATGGTGAGCCCGTAGTAGACTGCATTATTCCGTTATATACTTGCTGGCAACTGTGCACGCACGCACGCAGGTTGCCATATACCTGCTTCTCTTTCAATCCAGAAACATTTGCGTCCTCTGCGAAGCCACGATTGATTTCTCCAAAATTGCTATATTGCTAACGCTGCCTTGTAATTAATGGTTAGAAATTAAAAATAACAAATCGTAGCAAACAGAAATAGGAACGTACCTCAATTTTTTTTGTTATTTTGTGTCCCTCGATGATCTGCAGAACCTTACCTATAAATGGAAAGAGAATGAATTAATTATTCGTAATTCTATGGTGAAAGGCTACAAATCACATCGTACACAATACAGTTTGCCAACGGATTTTTAAACCTATCCCACGTTATCCACTCTTAACCTGACGCTATTTTCTGTTATGTCCCCCCACCCTCTCCTTTTTGTTCCCCCTTTTATTCCTTTTTTCAACACAATTTATACTTTAAGCTCAATTACTATTAAGTTTTAGCTAAGTGTTCCCCCCCCCCCCACCTTGCCCGAAACGCTATGCGTATTAGTGGCTTTAGGTATTGTATGTACTGTACTAGCTCTATCTATAAATCCAACATTATGTTTGTAACTCTTCATCTATGTATGTACTTTTACGTGAATAAAAAAAATTGATTTTGAATTTAAATTTGATATATCTGGGGGCTTTGCGCCCAATAGTCTCCGCACCAATGGCTGGCGTTTGGGGGGCTCCGCCGGAACCCTTACCCGGCAATATATATAATGTTCTCCTTATACACTGTTACTGTATTACATTGTTATTTTACCCAAGGTAGCACTTTCACCAATGTAAGTCCCAATTGTTAGACTTTCTGGAAGTTACACATGATTAAAGTTACCCTTGTTACACTTACGAAGTTTAATATGCAAGGTTAAACTTGCATATTAAACATCTCACGATGTTAAACTTCAAGTCAAGTCATCTTAATGCAACAAGTACTGTGCATTGTTTACTTACAACGTTAATGTTGTGAAGGTTTTACCTTGGGTATAATAATATGTTTATTACCCTTACTTATTATTACCCTTACCTTCAAATTTCTATAATTTCTAAGTTATTAATAAACTTGTATCGCCATAGCACGTTTGAATCACCACGACGAAAAACATTATTTTACCTGTTGCATTAAATACTGTAAATTAGGCTAATTCCCACGAAGGATAATTACAGTTGTGCATCATTTACGGATTATATATTACCATTTAGTATAGTTAATTCAATTATAATGCCACTTATTGTAAACCTTATAATTTACTTATTATCTACTTTCAATCACATTACTAAAATTTACTTTCACTTATATAAATAAATATTTAGCCCAGCACGAGTTTCATTCGTCTTCCAAAAATACGGGTTTGACAATCTGAAAATGAGATGTCGAACCGTTTTGTGTACGATTTAACTATATTCCTAGTGGAATATATGACCTTCACGTTTCAAATCTCACATACACCAAATATAATACGTACTCTGTACCCCATAAATTATCACATACAGATCAAAATATATAAACAGTGCAGATGAACGTGAGACTAAGATGAAGCCAAGACTAGGATGGAGGTGCTGCTTACCTTAATTAAGTATAAAGACAGTATTGAACGGAATCTTGAGTTATCAAATAGGTCCCTTAAAAGTGTCATAAGACGAGAACTCCTGGATGAATTTGAAGAAAGTAGAACAGTGCAAACTGGAACTAGCAGGTCTATTGTTCATCACAATGAAATGTGTGAAATAAAACATGTGTATGGGGCAAGTAACAAAGTCAGTAGACTAACAGATGTTGTCACAGCTCGTATAAGACTTGGCTACAAGTATCTCTGGCAGTTCGGCTTGTATAGGGATCTAGATGAAGTGTAAAGTGTGTGGACAAAAACAGGGACACACACTTGAACACTATATCTTGGATTGTAGTAAAATTGAGCCATTTAGAGATAAATCGACGTGTTGCTCCGCATCTTCGTGTTTGCACGTGGCTGCTGCAGCTAGATGTTGTGAATTTGTTCTCGACTGTTGCAGTGATACAGTGCCTTTGTGTATCGAGGAAATGGCTGAGGCGGTCTGCCTTGGTGATGGAAGATCCTGCTCTGGGCCTGGAGAGTGTGACAGTGGGGATGGCAGACAGGATGATACTAGGCCGTATCAAGCAGTAGTGAACAGATATAAACGGCAAAATATTCAAAGACAGCGAGACGGAGACAGTGATGAGGAAATAACAAAGAGACCAAAAATAAAGTCATGCTCAGCAGGACGTGGGAGATGCAGACAGATGGAAGGAAGAGGCTGTTGTTCCCTACAGCGTGTCAACTGAATTTTCATCAAGAGCTGGAGTGGACGGTTCGTTTGGCTAAGGAGTTTTTTGAATATGAACCACTATTCAAGGAGGGTCTTCACCGGCCCTACATAACAGTTGGGACAGAAAAGGCTGTGGAACACCTAACGAAGAATGGGTTTGAGAATATTGTGATAGTTACTCCGGAAGAAGGTAAGATACACACCAAAGTCATAGTGTTTAAGTATCCAACTTATTTGGATCCTGATTATCTATTGCTCAACAATGATAGTGTTGTTTGGGCAAAGAGGAACAGTGTTCGTGGTGAAAAACAAAGCCAGGTTGTTGCCTTGGTAAAGGGTGAGGCTCCAGAAATAATTTTTGTGCAAGGACTAGGCTACAGGAAAGTTGCAAAATACATTGAGGAGCCCATATTATGCATGAAGTGTTCTCGTTGGGGACATATGGCTTGGAAATGCCAGTTTGACTCCAGGTGTCGGTACTGTGGTAAGAAACACGACTCTCGAGAGTGTAGAGTCAAGATTAAAAACGGTGAAAAAATCGTCCCATCTTGTTGCAATTGTTGAGGCAGCCACAATGCTGGTTCCTAACTATGCCGCATGAAGCCTCATCTGAGAGAATCTAGGACGGGTGCTACAAGTAGGATAGATGTATCCTCGAAGGAAGGAAAGATTGTGCAGCAGGATCATAGAGGAAACAGCTGGAAGCCAATGGCAGCGCCTCTGAACAATGTGTGGGAGAAAGGAACGGAGACACTTAAGGCGAGCCTAGGGAAAGTAGGAAATGCAGCTGAAAAAATTAAAGCTTGTGGAAACAAGGTTCAGGACAATATAGTGAACTCTGAGGTTGGTACTCAAATATTGGAATATCTAAAAAAACTAGACAAGAGGATTGAGGCATTAGAAATATTAGTTATGGATGGTAGACGGGGTGAAGATGGTGGTGAAACAGGATGTGAAATGGAAAGTGAAACAGGACGTGAAATGGAAAGTGAAACAGGACGTGAAATGGAAAGTGAAACAGGACGTGAAATGGAAAGTGAAACAGGACGTGAAATGGAAAGTGAAACAGGACGTGAAATGGAAAGTGAAACGTGCGTTGAAGAAAGTAAGGAAGAACATGACGTATTGATGATTGAGGACAGTCAGGAAAATGAACTTTCTAGTAGTGTTAGCGTTCAACTTTCTGTAGTGGCAAATGTTGAAACAAAAGTTAAAGTAAAACGGTATAGAAAAATAAAGAAAATATATATGAATAATATCACCTTTGATGTTAGTAGCTGTTGTGCAAGTGAGGAGAAAGCAAAAATGTTAGTGTTGGGAGAGTCTGACTGAGAAAATCTCGTATCTCATGGAATGTGACAGACAGGGCAAAGGTAGTTTTATTATTAATCATGGATGAAAGTAGAGTGAGAATATTATCTTGGACTTGAAATAGAGGGGGGTAGAAATAGCCTAAGCTACTCTACCCCTTTGAGATGTATCTTTTTTTCTTTTTTTTTTCTTTTCTTAATAAGCATACTTGAACTTGAATAAGGAGTGTAAATTATGTAGTATGCCGCACGCCCACACCTTAGAACATTATGTATTAGAGTGTCAACTTATTGATAACTATAGAAATAAGGAAATAAGTAGTGTACCACATCAAATTGTTTTGATGTGTGATAATGGTATGATAGACAGTGTACCTAGGAGGTGCAAGAATTTTGGCCCAAGAGTGTAACACTTATATGCTGTGCTTACTATATTAACCTGCAATGTTAAATGGGATTCTTGTATTGTGATTTGTGTATTTGTACTCACTGAATTTGTGCGCCCCTTGAGGGACTTGAAGTAGAGGGGGGTAGAAATAGCCTAAGGTCCTCTATTGGGAGCCGGTCGGCCGAGCGGACAGCACGCTGGACTTGTGATCCTGGGTTCGATCCCAGGCGCCGGCGAGAAACAATGGGCAGAGTTTCTTTCACCCTATGCCCCTGTTACCTAGCAGTAAAATAGGTACCTGGGTGTTAGTCAGCTGTCACGGGCTGCTTCCTGGGGGTGGAGGCCTGGTCGAGGACCGGGCCGCGGGGACACTAAAGCCCCGAAATCATCTCAAGATAACCAAGATATCCCTTTGAGATGTATTTTTTCTTGTCTCAATAAACATATTTGAACTAGAGATCACTCTAGTTCACTAAGCTCACTCTGTATGATATGGCAACCTATCTTATTACCATGGATAAATTACCTGAAATCCTTGCACTGTATCCACATTTCGCTTCCAGTAGATGAACGACATATGAGATTCAGAAACAAGTAATGTATTGTGAGGACTAATAATAAACAGAAGCTCCCCTATGACTGTAATATCCCCATTGGTCAAACTATTATGTATTAGCGCTAAGACCAACCATTAATGTATGATGACTTACTGTAAATATATAGCTCTTGAAATAGCACTTTCTCTGTAACTAGCTGACATTGTAACTATAAGGTGTGAAGGATAGATGAAATTGTTTGCGATAATCTAAGATGAGGTCTGATAAAGACCTTTTGTGCCCTCTGTAATGCTTTTGCGCTACCGCTCACAGGATGAGTATGGGGTGCACAATAAACTAGCCGCCTTCGGCGGCAACAATAAAAAAATCAATCTTACCTTAAGGATGGCGGCCGCTGCCTGGGGCACCGCGCCTTGTGGGGTCACACGCAGAAAATAACACCGTCCTCAACACTTCTGATTTTCAGTCAGAAAATAGTATGCCACTACATGGTGTTGCCAAACATTTACGAGCCTCGAGGACGACCTAAACATTCAACACGAGACTAGAAACACTGCACAAAAGACTTTGAGGTGCCGACCAAATACGTAATTTGGGCAGAGCAGTATAATTACAGGGGTGTAAACACTAGGCTGTCCCCTAGTCAACGGCTAGTCACGCACACCGGCGGAGCTTCCTGCCATTCTCTTTCATTATTTACCGGTAACCACATTGCACTTTTAGGTTCTTGCCGGACAAGAGGTGCATAATTAAAGTCCCCGCGCGAGATATAACACATTAAAACAATTCCAGTTAGAAACTTAGTGACAACCCGCGAGATGTTTGGATACTATCACAGTCCAGTACCTAACTCTAGGTGCCCTAACACCTGTTCTCGTCGCCTTACCCAACAACAGGGGTGAAGATATAACACAATAAATCTTAGTCTCCGTTTTCCGTCTCGCTTAGCAAAACACAACCATCACAGACCAATTGCAACGATATAATAATCTGTCCAAGATTCAACGGGCATTTCCACAACTACTATACTTACGAACCTGTACATCTTTCCTCAATATTTGACGGCTTTCTTTACATTTACTGAACAATTTACCAGCATCGAAACTTCCCAGTCAAATACTATTGTTGCTATAAACAGCCTCCTGATACTTTGGAGCTCGTAAACTGTTTAATAAATGTAAATAAAGCCGCCAAAAATTGAGAAAAGATGTACAGGCCTGACGTTGGAAGTCAAGGGTTGAGAAGTTCTTCATTTCGAGTTTCTAATAATAATAATAATAATAATAATAATAATAATTAATAATAACAAATAATAATAATAATAATAATAATAATAATAATAATAGACCCACTGGAAGCTAGGTGGTGTTTCATCACAGCTCATCCACTAAACATTGGTCAAATGCTTCGGTCACATTCCTTGCTCGAAGTGCACTTCTATAAACAATAGGCTTACAGGTTCCGGAAGATGAGAGGAAATGTCAACACTGTGGAGAAATGCCCGACAGACCACTGGAACATTATCTAACACAGTGCACAGTTACAAACCCATTAAGATTTCAACTTAGATTCAACAGAGCAGAAGTTGTTAAACATATATGGCAAAATCTTATTAAAGCGACCATACGAGTCATAAATACTCATACTCCGCCCAAGTAAAACAAACAAGCAACACTTTGTGGGCCAGCCAGAGGCTTAGGGCCCGCGCAGGAATATCCCCGCAAAAAAAAAACTTGTATAAACAACCCATTTTCATAAACAATAGCCAAATTCTGATTAATCTAGCTGCCAAACCTCAATATCAAAGGGCAAATGATCGTTAATCCAGCATTCAAACCTCGTTTATGAATGTAAACAATTTACACGTGACTCACTTTTGATAACGTTCAAACGTTTTTCGAAAAGTGCTTTTCTGACGGCCTCTGTTCGAATCACAACCCGTCCTCGACTCAAGTCCATTACATCCAGCGGTCGACCCCACAGACGCATTCATCAATGTTAACATGCTGTTCATTCAAAATAGGTATTTTCTCAAATATAAATTAATATTGCGATATATTAGCATAGTATGCATATTTAGGCATTGGTTAGGTGTTCAGGTTCTGTTGGCGTTTATTTGTATTAGTAGTACGTGGATGAAACATTTACAGCGTTGTGGTTCGAACAAAAATCAGCCATGCCGTCTTCGACTCAAGTCCATTACATCCAGCGGTCGACCCCCACAGACGCCTTCATGATGATCATTCAAAATAGTAATTTTCTCAAATATAAATTAATGTTATAATATATTAACATATTGTGCATATATAGGTATAGGTTAGGTTCGGTTAGGTATTTAGGTTCTGTTGGAGATTCTTTGTATTTGTAGTACAACCCGTCCTCGACTCAAGTCCATTACATCCAGCGGTCAACCCCACAGACGCATTCATAAATTTTAATATGCTATTCATTCAAAACGGGAATTTTCTCAAATATAAATTAATATTATAATATATTAGCATATTGTGCATATATAGGCATAGGTTAGGTTAGGTTAGGTGTTTAGGTTCTGTTGGCGATTATTTGTATTTGTAGTACGTGGGTGAAGCATTTATAGCGTTGTGATTCGAACAAAATTCGTCAGTGAAACACTTGTTCCGGATATGTTCGAACGTCAGCAGTTGTGAGTCGTGTGTAAACCGCTTTTCATTCATAAACAGGGGGTTTGGTGGGTGCATGGAATCACTTTTGGATCTTTGTTTGGAGGACGGGCTGCTGCATCAGCACTTGTTCCGGAAGTGTTCGGACGTCAGTTGAAGTCGTGTGTGAACCGTTTTTAATTCATAAACAGGGGTTTTGGCGGGTGCATGGAATGGACTTTGGGTCTTTGGAGGACGGGCTGGTTTTGGGAGACAGCCACTGCTTTAACGAGTCTGGGCGGAGGACAGGTTGCCGCATTACTCCACCCACCAAATCACATATATAAATGAAAAACCTTTAATACACGAATCACAACTGATGACATAATCCCCACTACCACAACCCAAAGACATATAGAGCCTAGACCAACAACTTCATTTCTTGAGAAATTCTTTCCATTGAGAAGTAGGCTCCTCCATTAACTTGGGGTGATTAAGTATGGTCTTTCTAAACTAGCCCACCAATTACATACGTTTCTCTCAAAATGACCATAGGCTTCTCAAAGCCTATGGTCATTGTTGTCCACCTTCACTTCTCAAAACTGCATGCTTGGGAATCATGTTCTAAGACCTTTCCCACAAATTCCATAATACATATAACCTTTACGTGTGACAGGCCCAGTACACACAGAGGCCTCTCTCAAGGGTCACTTAATTGTTTTATTATGGTTAGCAGAATCAGCATTACCCTAAATGCCTCACTGTTCTGATGTTCACTTCAGATTCTACCTCCAGTTATTTCTCATCTCTCCTCTCTTAAGCCTTCTTGTCTTTTGTCATAAAATATACTCAATTGCCCTTTCAATCCAGATTACCATCTTAATATTTGTGTACCACAATCCTTAGCTAGCTAGAGGTCCTACCGAGCTTATTCTCTTATCCCATGTAGACACAATTAGGCAGAAGTGTTACTTCCTTTAGGGTTGTGACATCAATTTACTCTTGTGCTCTCCTGCAACTTGTTAATTTTTCATATTTTTTTTTTTTAAGATGTCACTTCACAGTATTTAATTTGGGTTTTACCGGTGGAAGTAGATACTAGGATCATACCTTATTAATTACCCAAACTTGCTTCTAATCACTGCAATATTCAAAATCCACTGATCACATGCCAGTTACATAGTCTTCCCCGCTTGGTGCCTTGTTTTGATAATTACTTACTGGTCATATGCCATTTCACCAATGTGGTTTACAAATAAATATATAATTATAAAACTTGTTTATCCTTCCTAAATCTAAAAAATTACTATAGAACACCCACAGTCTTCTACTCTTCTTTGCTCTTGATGTGAGGGTGATGGAGTGAATTTGTAGTAGTGAAGGCAGAAGTGTTGTGGTGTGGAAATGTTGGAGTTGTGTGATTTTGTGGTAGTTTAAGTGTTGTGGTGATGGTGATGTGGATTTGTGGTGGTATAAGTGTTGTGGTGATGGTGATGTGGATTTGTGGTGGTATAAGTGTTGTAGTGGTGGTGGTGTGGATTTGTGGTGGTATAAGTGTTGTAGTGATGGTGGTGTGGATTTGTGGTGGTGTAAGTGTTGTGGTGGTGATGGTGTGGATTTGTATTGAGGTGTTGTGATGGTGAGGAATTGTGGTAGTTGCCCAAATGTAGTTACAAGATGAGAGCTATGTTCATGGTATCCCATCTTCCCAGTACAGTACTGTACTCTGTTGTATGATGCTGAAACCACCACCAAAACCACTGTTTTGGCCTTCACCACCTTCTCACTTGTTTCAACCACTCTGTTTGCAAGAGTGAACTCTCTCTTTTTGGGGGGCAGCTTTGTTTCCATAGTTTAAATCTATGAGCTCTTGCTCTTGAAATTGCAGTTTTTAAGAATTCGTCTTTGTCAATTTTGTCAAATCCTGTTACTATTTTGTACATAGATCATATCACCTCTTTTTCTTCTATCTTCTAGCTTTGGTAAATTTAACACCTCTAGCCTCTCCTCACAGTTCTTGTTTTTCAGTTCTGGAAGGCATTAATTTCATGTCTGAGGTAAATGTGTTGATGGTAGTGTAGATGGTGTGGATTTGTGGCAGTGAAATTGTGATGGTGAAGACTTGTGGTTATCTTGAGATGATTTCGGGGCTTAGTGTCCCCCGCGGCCCAGTCCTCGACCAGGTCTCCTTTTTGTTACACCCTCCCCCCCCCCAAGGAAGAAGCCGTAGCAGCTGTAACTCCCAGGTACCTATTTACTGCTAGGTAACAGGGGCATCAGGGTGAAAGAAACAATTTGCCCATTTGCCTCCACCGGGGATTGAACTCGGAACCTCAGGACTACGAATCCGAAGAGCTATTCACCCAGCTGTCATGCGCCAGGCGTGGTAGTATAAGTGATGTGAAGTGTTCATCAAGTTACATCTATGAGTGATGAGATCTAGCCCAGGAGTCCAGACTCATCTATTGTATTCAGTACATTTATACCTCCAAACATTCTAGTACTGTTATATCTGTTCTTTTCCTCTCATCTTACCATTTTCTCTAATGCTAAAGACCATCTCCAATCAATGTTATCTTTTCCCTCAGTATCATAAATGTTGATATGGGCTCTAGTCTTCTAGCATCAGTAATTCTTTTGGTTTGTTCATATAGTGGCTGTCAGGTGGGGACGGGCAACAGCACTCGTGTAATAAAACTGTGGGCTTTCCAACCATTAAATGTATGTAAAACTAATACAGTATCTTGAGCTAATATTCCCCACACAAAAAAAAAAATTATAGCCACTACTCTCTCAAAGAAAAGCTGCTTTAGAATTGAACATGAATGTTTAAGGTTTTAACACAAAATAGTAAATACTATATAATAAAAATTGGCTTACACTTTAATTAAGTAACCTTGATAAATTTCAAGTCAATATGATAACACTTCCATCACAAAAACTGGTAAAATAAAAATAGTTAATAACATAGCTTAGTAGATACTAAATATCTGATAGTAAATAGGGCCCGTCTTACATGGGCCAATAAGGCTACAGGTACATTAATTATTCCTATGTACTTTTTTTTCTCAAGTACTGGAAGTCCAATTGGCTTAGAAATATTCAAATGACCTATTTTTAACTTGCTAAACCTCTTTATAGTTCAAAATGATATAGTTTATAATTAATAACCAGAAATTAATGTGTAAAATGATATTTAATGTTTCTAATTTTTAATTTCCTTTACTGAAAATTTCTTTAGGTTATTGAAAATAAAATGTACTGGTACTTTACTATATTTACTTATCTTTACAAGTACAGCATAAACTTAAGTTCATCTAGTTAATTACACACACACACTCTTCATTACATTAATTGTAAAATAAAGGAATACTCTTAAACTTACACTTATTGACCGTCTCTCTCATGATTATGTACATCTTAAAATGTGAGAAGGGTTAGCCCTAACTGGAGCTTTAAATGTACTGTACTGACTCTTACACTTATACACATACATACGCACACACACAAATTCTTTTATTACCCAATAAGAGTAGCCAACCATTTCATTTTTGACCAAAATTAATTGACTGGCTCATTGAGTGTCATCCGAGCATTTCCTTACCGCAACCCTTACAGTAAATACAATCTCTAGCACCAGTTAGTAAAATTGCAAGATAATTTTTTTTAAATAACAAAAATAAAACTCTACTATACAAACAAAACTCTGGAGGAAAGGTTAACATTCTTCCTTACCTATCCAGTATATGAGTGGGGGAACTTTTCAAGGTTAATTAATTTTTGAGAAACTTGACGCTTTCTCCACATAGTTCCCTTCCCTTCACACTTAAAATTATTTATTCTTTTCTCATAGACATGTAGACCACATATTTACATTTACTGCAAACAAGCAGAATGGCTGAGAACCCAAATCAAAAGCAATGCAAGAAGGTAACATGCATATGTGAGGGGGTAAAGGTGTGTTGTAAACATTGTGAACACTAGGCAACTGTACTTGTGAGCACAAGAGAGCTGTACTCGAGGACACTGTGTGGTAGTGCATATGGACAATAGGCTGACTGATAGTAGAAGATTTCAGTTGGTGTCTAATGATTAAACTTAAGTACCATATGGAAGGTCTTAATATGTTGCCATGTTAATGTCATGAAATAAAAGTCACCTATTCTTCTTTGGAAATAAACCAAAAGGTTGCATATTTGGAAGACAAAGGAAGGAGTGTATGTTTGTAATACAACACGAGAAAGAATTGTGTCTTAAGAAAAAGAGAAACAGTAGAAACATCAAATTAAAATAATTGTATTAATTTAATTGGTACACTTACTGTAAATTCTGAAACATTTAATGTTCCACATTGCAGAAGAACTAAGTAAAAACATATTTAATCTTTCATATGAAGACAATGTTATATTTTATAGATCAGAAGGTATTTTAATGTCACACAAATTGTAAAGAAACAGTGGGAACAGCAACAAAATCTAGTAGACTTGAGGCAAGTGAATTTCAGACCAGCAACTCCGTATGCTGGAAGAACTGCACATCTATGGACCATCCAATAAGATTAGCAGACTTCTAGACATTACCACTGTTAGACTTAGGCTTGGCTACAAGTACCTCTGGGAGTTTGCACCACCTGCTGTCAAACATTTACTAAATGTAAAAAGTAACAAAGAAGTAATGTTCTCTTGTCATCAGAACTATTCACACACTGCATCACTATGTAACTGAAAGTATAAAATCATGAAATTCAGAGATAACTATCAATGGTGTTCAAGAAATGAGTAAGTACTTCACTTAAAATGATGTACTACCAGAAATCTTAGCCAAGTATCCAAAGTTTGCTTACTGTAGGTAATGCATGCACATGACTGTGAAGGTAAGGTAAGGTAATTATCAAAAGAAGGCACCAAACCGGGAAGGCTATGTAGCACCATCAAAGTGCGAAATAATCAGAGGGCGCTAAATATCACCAAGAATGCCAATACGAGAACAAAAATGCATAAGGCGAACGATACCAAAAGTATTCGATTCACCTAGAATTCTATCGAGGGACAAGTGACCGCAAGGGACGGTTGGAAAGCAAGACACACGCTCGTTCTGGAAGTCAGGACATTCAACAAGGATATGCACAACTGTAAGAGGGACAACGCAAGTCAGACAATAAGGAGCAGGGCGGCGCTCCATTAAGTGACCGTGGGTTAAGCGAGTATGGCCAACCTGCAGCCGTGCCAAAGCAATTTCCCACCGCCGGTTACGGTGGTAGGAAGGCCACGGGGACACACTACGTTTGAGAGTACGCAGCTTGTTACTAACCACAGAGGACCAACAACCCTGCCAACGGGCAAGGATGGAGGAATGAATAACAGGATAAAAGTCGGAATAAGGAATACCTTTACGGGAGATGGGACAAGAACGGATAGCTTCCTTAACGGCAGCATCCACATGCTCATTAAAAGAAACACCAATATGGCTGGGAACCCAGCAAAGCTCCACTGATTTAAATTTACTACAAATAAGAAACAGCCAATGTTGAATCTCGATGACCACCGGATGGACAGGATTAAAGGACCCTAGAGCCATGAGGGCACTACGAGTCAACTACAACCACAAAGGAGGAATGAGAATGAGAAAGCAAGAGACGGAGAGCATAGAGAATAGCATAAAGTTCTGCCGTAAAGACGCTAGCCTCCGAAGGGAGGCGACACATATAAGTACGGTCAGGAAAAACAACAAGAGTAGCCCACACCGTCCGCAGACTTAGACCCATCGGTGACGATGGAAATAGAGTGGGAGTGCGAAGAAAAGTGCTCAAGGAAGAGGCTTTTCAGAATTGTAGGAGGGGTAAAGGCTTTAGTAATACAAGTCAAGGACGTACAAAACTTGGGAAGGGGAACTCTTCACGGAGGCAAGGAAGGAACAATATGAGGAGAAACATTAGAAATATGAACAGAAAGAGAATCCTGTAAGCCAGATAACCGGACAGAAAGTGGGAGACGATGAAGAGGAACAGGAGCTACAGGAGGAGGAAGTCAAAGCAGAGGCGAGGAAGGATGTTGTAAGGACCACGCAAGATAGCGAAGACAGTAGCGATCACGGCGGTCCTGAAGAGAGAGAAAGCCAGTGTCAGCATATAAACTGAGGGCGGGAGTCGAACGAAAGGCACCAGAGCCGAGACGCAACCCAGTATGGTGCAAAGCATCAAGACGGCGAAGAGTAGAAGGAGAAGCAGAAGAGTATGCAGGGCAACCATAATCGAGTTTAGACAGGGCGAGAGAGGAGTGCAAATAGAGGAGCGTGCGCCTATCCACTCCCCAAGAAGTATGGGACAAAACCTTAAGTAGGTTAAGGGCCTTAGAGCATTCAACTCGGAGGTAAGAGATATGGGCTGACCAAGACAAACGAGTGTCAAAGACTAACCCCAAAAGCTTTGCGGAATCCCTGTACACAATGGGATGACCATAAAGCGACAAAGAGGGACGAAGAACGACATGCTTCCGAGTAAAAGTCATAGCACAAGTCTTAGACGCAGAGAACTTGAAGCCATGATCAGTGGCCCACATGACTGTGAAGCTGCTGCTGAGTTAAATGGGTGTGGAGCAGGATTAGTAACTTTGTAACTGACCGAGAGAGAGATACAAACATTGTATTGAATAGCTTCATAAGATCCAAACATTATGCCATCCTCTTTTTTTTTTTTTTTTTTTTTTTTTTTTTTTTTTACAATCTATAAGAATGTCTGTGTCTGTGTATTTGGTTGCAAGGTGAATAGCATGGGGCCAGTCCTATGAAGGTCAGCCCCAGTAGTGACACCACCATGTGATCAGTGAAAAGTGGCTAGCAGAGTTCCTAGTAGTTTTCTTCACTCGAGAACCATGAATGTGAATTAATTGTAACATTTACACATACACAGTGAGCAAGAGAGATAGGGGGGCAGGTGGATTGAGGGAAGAGATGGGGAATAGAGAAAGATGAGGGGGAAGAGGATATAGAGAAAGCAGTCTCCGTGGTGTAGTGGTAAGACACTCGCCTGGCATTCCACGAGCGCTTTGTCATGGGTTCGTATCCTGGCCGGGGAGGATTTACTGGGCACAAATCCTTAACTGTAGCCTCTGTTTAAGGAGGAGGGCAACTGGGAGAGGGAAGTGAGGGGGAGATTAGGAGAGAGAAAGTGGGGAGGGGGAGGTTGGGAGAGAGGAAGCAGGAGAGGGGGGTGGGAGAAGGTTGGGAGAGGAAGCAGGGGAGAGAGGGGTGGGGGGAGAAGGTTGAGAGAGGAAGCAGGGAAGAGAGGGGTGGGGGGAGAAGGTTGGGAGAGGAAGCAGGGGAGAAGGTTGGGAGAAAAAGCAGGAGGGGGAGGGGAGAAGGTTGGGAGAAAAAGCAGGAGGGGAGGGGAGAAGGTTGGGAGAGAGGAAGCAGGAGAGGGGGGGTGGGAGAAGGTTGGGAGAGGGGGTGGGGAGAAGTTTGGGAGAGAGGAAGCAGGAGAGGGGGGGTGGGAGAAGGTTGGGAGAGGGGGGGGGGGAGAAGGTTGGGAGAGAGGAAGCAGGAGAGGGGAGGGATGGGGGAAGGAGGGGGGTGAGTGGAAGCAGGAGAGGGGGTGAAGGTTGGGAGAGGAAGCAGGAGGAAGGGGGAGGAAGGTTTGGGAGAAAGGAAGTGGGGGGAAATTGGGAGAAAGAAAGGAGAGGGGGACCTTGGTGGAGACAGTTGGAGTGGGGGGAGGGAGACGGGAAGAGAGAGAGGATAGGGAAACAGATGAGAAGGGGTAGTGGGGAAGAAAGAGATACCCAAGTACATCTGGGTAAAGCCCCTCCAATTGGGTTTGTTTTCGACACACAATAGGGAGTCCCGGGTTTTAATTTTGTCGGGCAAAAATGGTTGGGCACGTTTTCTATTGCCTCTGGTCTTCTAGCTGTAAATGGGTACCCAGGTGTTAGTCAATTTATGAGGTTGCATCATGGGGAGAGGTCAATAGTTTGACCTTGGGTGACCTAACTATAAGCCTAACACATATATATACATGTACCAGTATATACAGTGGATGCCTGCCCCCTGATGAAATGAATTATAATAATACACTATAAGAGAGAATGTATCTGTACAAGGTTAGTGGCCAAACATTTTGTGCTAACCTCACCCAACTTTGCAGAGTGAGTGGTCTGGGGTGTGGTATGGACACTGGCTGGTCAGGAATAGTCCTATTAGTTCTATTAAAGAGGGATTTTAGTCCATAAAATGGCTGCACTAGCTATGAATCAATTAAATACCCATTCACCATTTTCACTAGAAAAGCAAATAAAAGCTATTATTTCAAGCAAAATTTTGATTCAAGTAAAATACTATAGAAAAATATAATAAAACTAAAACACAACAAAAAAATCTCTGCCGTGTTAGAGCTGCAAATTTGAGAAAAGCAACTCAACAGTAAGATCCGATGACTAGGCTTATGTGCCTGCATACACCCACTCAGTTCAAAACAAACAAGAATTTCAATTTGTAAGATTACTTTGTACATTCCCTAACAATTCAATTGAAAGTTAAGGCAAATTAACTTTGCATTACAACCACTCAAAATAGGTTATTTTGAGGTGCTGAATGAAAGATACAGAAGTACAAAAAATACAGGGATGAGTTGGTGTTAATGTAAGTGATGCTGATAATGGTAATGTGGTGGGATTAGGACTGCAGTTGTAGTGATGCAGTAGTAGTTTTGGTAGTAGTAAGTAATTATCAAAAGAAGGCACCAAACCGGGAACGCTATGTAGCACTAGTTTTGGGTAAGAGGTGATCCAGTGACAGTGAAAATAATAGTGGTAGTGATATTTTTGGTGGTAATGGATGATAGGTTGGATGATGGAGATAGTGGAAGACAACTGGTCTGGGATAGGTACACACACCTACATTATGTTCAAGGGCTGCTGCGTGGAACGGATGCCAATGATATATACAATATAATTAAAATTTCACAATCTGGACAGAAGTTATATAATTGGCTATATATATACAATATATATATATAGCCTATTGTATTGTATATATATACTATACAATACAAAGAAAACCCCCATAAACACCTGCTTGGTGTTTACTCACATACTTACCAAACATGTGAAAGCAATTCTAAGGGAAAAGTCTGGACACAGCATTAAATCACAACCAACCGCTCCAATTAAGAAGAATTTGCAACATATAACTATTGGAGTTATGATGACAAAAACTGAAATATTGTAATGTAAGCATTTGGACTAAGACACATTAAAAAAATAATTAAAATATATTGTAACTTTTGTACTAAAAATAAAAATACAATTGTATCTTGAGAAACATCCCAGGGTATCATTTGCAATATATGCTTCATCTAAGACTTAATCAATGATCAGGTCACAGCTCTCCACTTCATTGAACTGGCTGTTGATGCTAAGAGCCCACTCATCCAATGCTTGCTCCTGGAAAGTGTAAAGATATTCTTAGTTATATGTTTATCAAGCCACATTGAAGATTAGTTGGCATTAAAAATAATAAATAGCAAAGAAAAATATAACTTGAATTTATTTAGAATATTGCATATTGATAAAAATAAATGAGTGATGAGCACATTTATTGGAGAAAGGGAAAAAAAAAACAAGACATGTGCAAGGAGCCTCTTGCTGTATCTGATCACAGCAATTAACTAAGCACATGAAAAATGATTAAAAATCAAAATTATATATTTTCTTTGTTCTCAGGACAAAAATTCCACTAATAATTGATGAATTTGCTGGTGTGCCAAAGACAGCAAACATTTCATTTATATACAGTATTATTTTATATTAAATTTGGCTGAAATCTAATTGAATTGACCAAAGATTCTTTGAAAATCTGAGAAACAGGAGTGATGTTAGGAGAATAAATAGAATAACGTATAGGTATCAAGATGTGCTCAAGAAATATGGAGCGCAAAAGTCAATAAACCTTAAGATGAAGGAGACTGCACCAAGATTGGTTAACAAATGTTGATAAATGGGTAAATAGGTGAATATCAATATATTCAAGTGAATATGTGGACAGGAAGAGTAAAGAAAGACCAGAAAGAAAATGTGAAGACATAGTGAGGGCAAGAAAGTACAGTAGTAGGGAAGGTTGGCAATGTATCGTATATAAGGGACAAGGTGGTGCATGCGCATAACTAATTACCAAAGTATAGTTACAGGATGAGAGCTTTGCTCATGGTGTCCCATCTTCCTTACAATCTTTGTCATATGACAGTTTGAAACTGCTGATGGTTTTGGCATTTGCAACTTTCTTTCTCATTTAAATTGTTTCAATGGCCTACAACTCTGTTTGCCAGTAAGAACTTTTTTCAGTACCTTTGTTTCCTTATCTTGAATATGACATTTTGTTCTTCAAGTATCAGGTTTAAACAATTCCTTATCAATTTTGTTAATTCCAGTCATCAGTTTGTATCTAGTGATCATATCACTTATTTTTTCTTCTATCTTCCAACTTTGGCATATTTAATGCCTCTAGTCTCTCTTCATAGTTCTATGTTGTGAACAGTTTCCTTGACATTTCTGTCCATATATTATAAATACAATTCTGAAATTTGCCAATGACCCATAGGCTCCTCTTAACACCTTTGATGTTAACATCCTCTTGTCATAGTTTACCATCCAGAACTACCCCTAGATCTTTGATTGTAGATTCTTTATAGACTACAAAGTAAACATTAGTAGTGAAAGAACTGAACTATGAGGTATTCCATTTACTAGTGACATTTCTCTAGTCAGATACTGGAATGCAGATAACGAATCACAATAACTTAGCTGAAGATACGAAGACTAAAGCTCACACCAGAAGATGAGAAGACGACAACGTTTCAGTCAATCCTGGACACTTATCAAGTCGATTGTGATAATGGTACAGGTCCAGGATGTACTGAATCCACTTGATAATGGTCCAGGATGAACCAAAACGTCGTCGTCTCCTCATCTTCTGGTGTGTGCTTTAGTCTTCAGATACTGTGATCATTGCATCTGATCACTGCACTCATTTGTCTGTCCATTAAAATATTTTCATTTGTCAATAGTTGGCCTGTCCCCTGTGTTCTAACTTTAGAACAGTTTCTTGTTTGGGACTATTTTTTTTTTATTTTTTTTTTTTCAAGTTTAGGTAAATGCAGTTAATGCAACCCTCTCTTACTTGCAAGATTTCTGTGACTATTGTAAAATCCAAGAGGTTTCTTGAGCAAGATCTTCCTGTTCAAAAACTAAATCGACCATCAATTATGTGATTTATTTCCAGGTAATCTGCCGATTTAATATAATTTTTTTTTTTTATTTTACTAACATGCTTGTCAATAATAAAGGCCTGTAATTTAGAGGGTCTTCTCTGCTTATGTTTTTACTGACTGAGACTATGTTTGACTTTTCCACGTCAATGAGGTACCTCATTTGTACGAACAGACGAGACAAGTCCAGGATGAACCTCAGATCCGCAGTCCCGTTTTGGCACTGAAAACAGTCGGGAAACCCACCTGAGGGACGGGGTCACTTCCACAACACCCAAGCGTACCCACTAGGAGATGACCCGTCAAAGTGCAGGGAAAGAAGCCTGTCCCCACCAGCCCCAAACCCTTCGGAGGAGGAGCCGCCCAATGCCACCACAGGCCAGAGGAGACGACCTGAAGCAACCACAAATCGTGGGACCAGGCATGAGCAAACAGAGCTGGCTCCCCCCCCCCCCCCCCATCGCCCCCGTCAACAGGCGAACTCTGAAAGGGATGATAAGCAGAGCAATCATTGCGCCCACCAGACAACGCCAGCTCTGAAGGCAACATCGGTTCAGAAGCTGGCACCAAATGTCTACCTTGACATTGAACCTGAACCCTGGCACGACCCTTCCGAGAAGGCCGAGAATGGTCACCCCGGAGAACCAACAAGTCCAACATGGGACAACAACTAGACGAAGTCGCCTGTAGAAACTGCGTGACTGTAGACTCCACAAACAGCAATGGACAAAATGGTGAAGGAAACTTAAGAGCCAGGGGCCCAGGCGGATTCCAAAGAGAGCGAGCACAGCCTGTCGGCATGCAAGACGAGAAGCAAAGAACCGAGACACCGCCTCCTTGAGAATCAGCGTAAACAACTTCAACAGTGCGGCCGATGCCCGACCAGCCGAGGTCAGCACACCAGATGAAGGCCTGGCACTCAACGCCTCCACATTCTCCTCAAGCCAGGCCAAAGGTAGCTCAAGAAGGAAAAAGACATGCAAGTCAAATGCCCACGGACGCACAAATTTTCACCAACCAAAGATGCTGAAAAGGTAGTAACCTGCATGTGCAGCTGTACAAGGCCAACATCATGAGGAAGCACAGGGGCAAACAAGCACACATTAAGGTGCTCAAACTCGCTCCCCAGGTAAACCTGCAGGACAGAAGTAATTTCTCGCCATTCGAGCATGTGGGTCCAATAGAACTCCTTGCCACGCTCCCAACGAAAAGAACGAGCAGTCTGCCAGCCAGGAAGACTCCGGAACCTCCAAACGCACCCAATACAGGAAAGAACAACCGAACTCAAACGAGGATGTATCCAACTTGGAGGCAGAATCCGGATCTCACAGGAGATACGCAGCAAGCGCCTCCCAAACCTACATCGGGGAGATTGTAACGGGGTCTTGGGTAATGGGCTCTCTTTCAACCATTAGCCCGCCCTTAATTAACTATACTTAAAAACCCAGCGCTCTACTATAGCTTTCAGTCCACTCCTTGTGATCTTAGGCATTTGATCGCCTCAGATACTACACACACAAGAAAATGTACTGGGTCCCTAGCAAACCCTGAGGTCTTCCAATACTGCCACCACCAACCCATATAACAATAACTATTAATTAATTGTGGGTTGGATCAATCAATTAACCATTAAATCCTTGAGGGTTAATCCCCAATTAATTGAAAAGGGGAGGGATGAATTTACGTTAAGTATGGATTAAACTAAAAAACCAAGGGAATATATATACGTATTTTATAAGATTAGGCTTGCTTGAAACATATCAGCGACTCCTTCAATAACCACCAGCTAGTGGCTCGTGGCAAAGACAATATATGTATTCTTATGGGTGAACTCAAAACGCAAAACTTTGACATTTCTCAACACGTTTATTGAACCATGATTAATATTAATGGGATAAATTAATACGGCATTCCATACTCTGAACACTTCCTAAACTGAAATGCATCCTACTGAAATATTTCCTAAAATAGAGGCAATGAATTAATATATCTAAAATGAACTGTACCAACTATTTTAAGCACTTTGCCATTAACTTAAGGCCAGCTTGATGTTCACCAGGCCTTATGGAGGTTAGGTGTTGACCTCCCAGCTGTGCATTCCACAGTCCCAGACTGTGAAGCTAACTAGGATTACTCTGCCAGCCTCTTTGGTTGCCAGAATTCGTACTCAGGGTTAATTGAACAAGCTAATTTTATTTACTGGCCACCCAGATTACTGAATTCCTATTGAAATTGACAGTAATTCTGTAGGTTCTTGGACCTATTTCAAATTACAATATTGAATAGTGACCTGAATTTATAATCTATGAATTATCAATACGGAAGGTTGTGTGTCTTCCCGGCCGCCTGACCTTGACCCTGGATGGATCAGAGACGAAGCCAGTCGTGCCCAATGAATTAGTCCCCTATTCTAAATGAAGTCACTGTCTCTTTGATAGCATACGAGACTTGATCTTTACTCTAAATTCATGTTAACCTAGCATAAGTACTTAAACCAGATTAGTTATTACTACAATTACTGTTATTATTGAATAATTCATCAATGATTTTACTCATCAATGATTAGCCAGTTTGTCTTATACCTCTGCTAATCCTTTAATCTCTGGAGAGATTAAAGGATTAAACCTTTTGCTTCTACCCAGGTAAAAAGCTCCCTGTGACTCCAAGCTTGTGTTCCCTCTAACCCATATGATCTAAGATTTATAACTTCTAAAAACCAGCTTAGCTCGTTACAAGACCCAAGAAACAGAAAACCTCCGGAAACGAGACAAGGAACCCAAGGGAACCCGGAACTGAACACTGGGAGGGCCGATCCCAAATCATACTCGTACAGGGAAGGAGGGTAAAAAAAAAAAACCTGCTCCTGCAACAAGCCCCACAAAGAGAGCACTAACACCCAAACGGGGTCAATGGAGGCCCAAGCCCCATAGATCAACTCCACTCCAGCCCTGGGATCCCCCAACTTGGGATCACCAGGCCAGACATGCCTGAATAGACATTTAGGCCATTAAAGTAGCCTGCTCTGAGCACTAATTTTTTCAAAGCAAACATGCCGGCCACTCGGGACACTTGATGAAGAGCACCCCGTGCCAGCCGGCGGGGCTGTTCGCAGCGTGATAGTAAGCACCAGGGCTGAGCAATCCTCCACACCCTCTACTCATGAAGAAAAGGCAGAGTCCAGGAGAAAGACTGAAAAGAAGGGGGCCTGCTGGTAGGACCCAGAAACCTTGGCAGGAGGAACCGACTCTAATGCCTCTATCCCCAACCCAAATGGGGCAGCCCCTGAAGCTGCCAGTCTCATTACCAACTAAACCCTGCCTAGACTCCGAAACCCTCAGATGTTTGGGAGCGGGAAGCAGGGGATGGGGAGCAGGGTGAACAACCGGGAAAAGGACCAGGGAGCATGGACTGAATCAAAGTCGAAGTGACTAATGCCCCCCCCCCCAAAGTCTGGGTCCCTATAACCAAAACGGGGCAGCCTCGGGGCATCCGGGTGGGCAACCCACCTAGCACATTGCAGCAACCTAAACCTAGCATGCAACATGGATGCTGCCTGTACCCTAACATTAATGTCATCAGAATAGAACAGCACTGAAGAATAAGCAGAGAACATGACTCACAAGACTCCAGGTCAAAAGTGTCGTCGACCCAATAGGCAGCATGATGGAGGCAAAAGTGGTGACCATCACCCGGAGACATGGGGATACAGCAATCTTCAGACCCGCACGAGGTGGGGTGGAACACCGAAGATGCATCCATAGGTCCACCGAGCCCCGACAGGGTTTTCCAGACTGACTGTTACAGGAAGCCCGGGCAAGGTGTTGCTAACCGGTCAGACCCAAAAGCTAACAAGGGGGATGATCACAACACTGAAAACCCTACGACGTGTACAATCACGGGGGCCAAGCAAAGGGCCACCAAAATATGATAAGTGGACCTAAAGCCACAGTAGGCAGACCCCCCACCAGACACACAAAACAAAAATGAAAGATAAACCCTGCAGAAGGACGTCACCAGGGATAACAGGAACCGGTCACTGCTGTAGGTAGGCAAGCTGCACAACACCTTGACACCCCAACTAGCAACAATACCGCTTCCTACCTAAGGCCAAACAAGGGCCATGAAAACCTCAGCTGGCCCCAATGATAGGGTAAAACCCGAGCAACAAGAACCCCTATGAAAACGGTTCCCGAACTCACCGGGGAAGATAACCCTGACACGCAAGGATAGTACTCACAGGGCACTTAGGGAAGGCCGCCCTAATCACATGCAGCACCAGTACACTTCAGGTACACCTGGCCACCACACTACGAAACAGAGGACGCCACGAAGGGAAACACCGAGGCCAGAGATGACGACCGCCCCGAATTGCAGTAGCCAAAGTGTTGAGGTTGAGTAGCTGGTGGGGTGGGTCCAGACATCCCAGGGGGGGGGGGGTGTCAGCGGCACAGAAGAGCGACGTGATGGAGTGGTGTGATGTTTGCTTGTTCTACCTCTCTGTTTGGCTTTTGGTTGTAATTTTTGCTCCATTTGGGGCCTGTTTTGTTATGCTTACCTTTCTGGGTGCCTAACCCTGGTTAATGGCATATAAAGTTAACCCCAAATCACAAGGGTGGTTTTCCAAGACCATTGCTCCTTGTGCCTCTCTGAGGGGGGCCATGTTCTGGCTAGTGGTCCTTGGTAGGCATAACTCCATTGGCTATTGCCCTGGTCTAAAGATTGCATATTAACCCAATAGCTCCAGGGAGCCGAAGGGGCTCCCCACAGAAAAGTTATAAATACATGAAATCATCTCAAGTATCTGAGTAAGATTTTATAAGACTACCTACTCCATTATTGAAAAGTTCCAGGAAGGAATAAGGCATCAAAGACATACATATACAACGCATATTGGAGTATACAAATGAATGGAATTTCAAACCTTTATGGTTTTACGCGTCAACACAGGGTAGACATCCATTAACAATTTCATAACCAATACATAGCTACTATTATATTTAAATTTTAAGATGAACACAATAAATGTTATTAGTCTAATGACATTTAATGACAATTTTTTTTGCCATAACCATCTTACTTTTTTGGAAATATTTTTTTTTTCTGAGAAAGAGGAGTCATCCATTGTCAGGCTTAAGTCTGCAGCATCTTTCTTCTTCTTCTTCTTCTTCTTTTTGAGAGTAATATTAGACTTTAACGTCTTCTTCTTCTTTCTCTTGCTTGTCTGCTTTAATTCAACATCCTAGAGGTAAAAAAATGAAATGTTTCACATAAAATAAACAAATCATTAGACAATATTTCAAGCATACATTATACCTGCTTGATGTGCAATATTCCACCCCAGCACCAATATGGGTACTCAACACAAGATATTTAGTGACACCCTATCTTTCAAAACATAACACCTTCCCACCACATAATAATCGACAACCGATGAGAAGTTGACATAATGGCACTGCAGGTTTGGAATCAGAATGATAAACTGATAATCATAAATGCCTATAGCCCAGAAGCAAGAAACACATGGACAAAGGAGGAACTAGGTAACAAATGAGAGGGCTTTATAATTGTCATGAGAGAGATTATAAAAAGAGAATATAAAAGATAAATCAGGATTGTTGGTACTTGGGGACTTCAACTTGAAAGCAAAAGACAGAGAGGCGTACGAAGCAAAAGAACGGTGGACATTTGGACAGGCAGATTTGTAAAGCTCATCCTGGAGACATTCAAGAACCAACACATCAAGCATGACATGAGAATGTGGGAAGGGGATGTTTCACCAATACTGGATTTAATATTCACCAAGAAAGAAGACTAGATATTTGACATTCAGTACCTTTCTCCCTTGGGGAAAGAGTGATCATGTCCTGTTGGAAATTTAATATATATTGCGATATAATTCAGAAGAGAATAGAGAAATTGAAACAGTTGATGAACTTGATTTCAAGCTAGGACAATATGAGGAACTCAAATTTTATAATGTATATATGTAACTGGAAAAACTTGTTGCCAGGCAAGGAAGTAAATGAGATGTATGTCAAATTCTGTGAAATACACAATGAACACAAATTTTTTTTATACCAAAACAGAGATGCAGAACCAGAAAACAGGATTAATTCAACAGAAATTATAAGAAGAAAAGACAAACTAATGGGGTACATATAAAAAGAGTCTTGCCACACACCAAACCCCATTCAGACATTCTGCCAATGTCACTCCCCATTCGCAAAAATTCTCTTGTGGACACTCCCCATTCACACACACACTTCACCATGGATACTCTCTGTTCCCAAACGTGTCTACATGAACCCGTCATATTTACATTTCCATATGCACACTTTAAGACATCAACAGATTGCTCTAGGCCTTGTACACACATTTTCTCCATGATGCTGCACAAAATACTGAATATGTAGTAACTCACTTCTTCACTTTCAGACATGGAGGCACCCGCGTGTTCAGAAATAAATTTCCGTCGAATTTCTTCCAAGATACTACGGTCATAGGATTTCCTTGGTGGCTGTAAAATAACACCAAACACCATTAGCATAATATTTTAGTCAAAGGTTCATATAATAGGACTAATTGATCTATCTATAATTTTGTTTGTATAGTATCTAGACTAATTCACAGTTTATTATCTACTAGTATGATGTGGTATCAACATTACTCGTGAGAGTACATATTACAATATTAGTAATGCATACATTTGGTATATTTTTTTATTTCTTATACAGTATACTGTAGTACAGTACTCTTTATTTCCCCTTTAAAAGTAAAACCCCCTATACAGTAGTTTTTTATTCACCTCCATACATTCTCATTACTGTACTATAGTAATGTGCAAGTCCTACATACTTCACATGCATTTTATTCTACAATTCTCACAAACCTGTGGTGAAACTATTAGCATGGTCGGCTCTCAACCTATTAGTCCTGGGTTAAATAATCTGGCAGGACATATTTTGTGCATTTCTTACACCCAGTGATTTTGTTCATATAGCAGCAAATAGGTACCTAAGAGTTAGTTAACTTTTGTGGGTTGCATCCTGGAAATGTTCGGTCATTCACTAAGGCGATCTTAACAAGCCTAACAGGCTTCCTGTCCCTGACAATGGGAAACCACTTATTAGTTTGTCCTCCCATTGGAACTCAATTTTCTTTTGTCTACATTTTAATTGCTTTAGTCAAATTTACATATGATTATATACTGTCCTTCCTATAGACCAGGATAGTTCTCTGTGTTTGGCCACTTTAACTTACTGGATTTAGAGAGAAATAAAACACACAGCATTGAATGTAATGAAACACCTCTTTCTGATAGAGCCCTGATGGCTCCCTGAAGCTACCGTGCTGAAAATGCTCCATGCTAATGGGTCACATTAGGCATGAAAGTTCTGTTTGGCACATTGAAGACCAGAGCCAGAACCCTTTACAGAAGTGTCAAAAAGTGAGTACCAATTCACCACCCCAACAGAAAAGCATCCAGAAAGTCAGTGAAACCATACAGACAACTGGAGGATTCATGGAAAAGAAGCCTGGAAATTGTCAAGCAATCAACTTCATAACAATTCACACAGAACAGAAGTTTAACTCAAACTAGCTCAAAACTCGTTAGTATTGTACCAATCACCAAGACCAGACAGCCCGGCTCCTGCCTATAGCCTCCTTTCAAAGTCAGTTCTGGAGCTGATGGACAACACGCTGATGAACTAACAAGCCTGGAGGGAAGGAAGGGAATCAGGAAGCCACTGGGGCTACCAGAAAAAAGCCGTTTCATTACATTTAGCATTGGGTTTCTGGAGGAACTCCCGGTGGATCCCAACTGAAGCAACTAATCACAGAAAACAAAAAGAGGACTTGCCAGGGAGGAGAGATAAAGGCACTAGAACGAAGAGAGCCCCAAGACCAACTGGGATCAGACGCACCAACTAAATACTGGACTGCCAGTATCCTGTTAGACGACCCCCCAAGAGTCAAAATATCAGCCCAGGATATGTTGGAGAAAACTGCAGCCAAATCAGCATATTTGTGAACATCATGGTCAAAGGGTAGACCGCAGGCTGGTTAGATTTAATGACATTGCAGATGACCTGGGAAATGATAGTTTTGGAACTGTAGTCCAAGGAAACAGGATCAGCCAACAAGGCATCCACTAAAGTAGAACACGTGGCCCGCAGGTAGCAGTGAAGATCCGTCACTGGATATGACAAATGATGCACCCCATCCAAACTAACCAAGCATCAGTCATCAAAGGACCCCTCCAAAGCTATTCTTCACTGGAAAAGAAGGCAGCTGCAAATGAACAAAACCACCCACCAGGGCCAAATGAACAAAACTTTACCTCTGGAGAAGACCTTGAAGCTCCCAAACCCTACAGCCGAAGACAAAAGCCAAAATAACATTACACCAAAAAGGATATCACGAATCAAAGGGAAACCGTAACTAATGCAAGGAGAGAAACCCAGTCAGGAGAACACGATGGCTCAAAAACATCATGAGCTGGCCAGAGGTGAAAAACACACGAGACAACTTGTAGAATGGCGCCAAGTGTCTGTGGTGAACACAAGAAACAGTGATTCCACAGTGACGAATACTAAAATAAGGGAACAACACAACAAGCAAATGCCCCCTGCATAATGAACAAAGTTCAAGGATGGCCAGCACTTAGCTTGAAGCAGAGGAGCTTTCTCACAACTAGTGGACTGGAGCACTACAGGTAGCAGTAGCCACCAGAACATTAGGAATAGAACTGACTTGGGGAACCAGCTGTGGGAAGGAACCCAGCAGCCAGCCTGGTGGTGGTGATCAGTACTAATGAATTTCAAGTTAGGCTGAGTGAATCTCTTGTCCTATGTGAATCATTTGTAGAGTTGTTTGATGGTTTCAAAACTTTTCTGCAAACCCTCCAGTTGTCTGTAAAGTTTCACTGACTTTGTGGTTGCTTTCCTGGTGGGGTAGTAAATTGTCACTCACTATGCACCTCTGTAAAGGGACTGAGGGGACCTGACAGTTGAGTGGACAGAGCCAGGGATTCGTAGTCCTGAGGTTCCAGGTTTGATCCCCCAGTGGAGGCGGAAACAAATGGGCACAGTTTCTTTCACCCCTGATGCATCTGTTCACCTAGCAGTAAATAAGTACCTGGGAGTTAGACAGCTGCAATGGGCTGCTTCCTGTGGGTGTGTAACAAAAAGGAGATCTGGTCGAGGACTGGGCCGCGGGGACACTAAGCCCCAAAATCATCTCAAGATAACCTCTTAAGTTAGCCAAGTTCTGGCTCTCGTCCCCGGTAGGCCAACCAGAATTTCCACATCTTATGTGACCCATTATCATAGCACAGTTAATTGATCCACATGGGTTTTCAATAGTTTTTGTTTCCATGTGCATCTGGATGTAGGACATTTAAAAGCTTAACATTTCAACACAATACTATTCTTCGGAACCTTTCCGACCCTCAACATAATCCCACTCTGATGTTATTAACCCTTAGACCGCGCAATACGTATATAGATGATATGAGAAACGAAACCAGAACCACGCAATACATTAATAGCTGTTTTAGTGCCTAGCACCTTAATTTAAATGCCCCGCGTGGGATAGGGGCAGCTATAGTGCAGCCATGACCGATAGTTGATGGATAGACCGATAGAAAAAAAAATTGTGGCCAACATTCCTGGGTGTGAGAGCTTCAGTACTGAGCGAGCCACCAAGGCTGACGCATGCAGCATGAGCTCACAGAACCGTTATTCAGCTTGTGACCACAGCATCGCCTAAAAATGTCAAAATATATATGTTCATGGTATTATTTAGCGATGATAGTATTACAGAAGACCCCTGACTGTGATAAAACTGACCAGGATTCTGATAATAGCAGGATTGTGGTGATATTTAGTGCTGTGTTCCATGGTGGGAGGAGTAATGTTGAGGGAGGGAGGGTAGGAGGTGGCATTGTCTTCTGACTGTGTGTGGCCACCTTTTATTGACTGGACTTACCACACAAGCTTAGTGGTTTGCTATGGTGAACACCAATGTAGATACTTATCTATAATGTGTGTATAGAGTGTAATAACAGCAATAGGAGTATGTTGGGGGCTGCCATTTTGGTGAAGAGGTGCGTCGTCTGCATGACATGTCTTGTTGTTTACTGGTGGCCACTATGGTCTTTTGGCACCATACCAGTTTACTTGTACAAGTATGGTGAATAAAACAGATAGATACCTATATATAATGTGTGTATATAGCGTAATAACACCACAAACAGTATTGTTGGAGGAGAAATATTAGTGTGTCTGGCCTTGAGGGCGGCCGCCACCAGCTGACTGTGAGTAGCTACCTCTTATTGCCTTTACTCACCATACAAGCTTAGATGTACAGTTATGGTGAACAAAACATGTAAATACTTATATATAACGTCTGTGTATAGTGAATAAATGCAAAAACAATATTGTGGGAGGAGAATGTGGGCAAGTGAGGTGTTGTTGAGGGAGGGAGTAGCAGCGAGTGGCTGGCTGGTGTATGGCGGTCACTCCTCCTTGCTTTTTGACTCACAATACCAACTTAGTGGTTCGTTATGGTGAGCAAAACATGCTGATACTTATATATAACCTGTGTATATAGTGTAATAACAGCAAAACTATTTGTTTATTGTTTTATGAGCATAATTGAATCACTAATATGAACACCATAATTTTAAGTACAGCGATGGTTCACACATTTTATCATATAAATATATCACAATATACACTATTGAATAATATTACTGCAAAAAACTAAGAAAAAATCAATCAGACATAGAAATAATTTGGTAATATCTTCGTGGCAACTGCCGCCTGTCAGCTCGGGCGGAGCTGACATCGTCTGGCGACTGCTCTGTCAATGCTTCTTTTTTTGCCACACTTCCCCACCCGATTGTGGCCAAAATATGCCACCTAAGATTTTTTTTTTTTTTCCATGATCAGGGAACACAGATGAACACTTTTATAATACAAAAGATTTTTTTTTTTTTGCGCCTGTGTGTTGAAGCCATTATGACCCTTAGCGGCCCAAGGGTTAATGAACTTTCACCTTCAACACTCAAGTGGATGCAACACTCAATCCAACCCTGTAACTGCCCCACCCTCCCCTTCCATCTGTAGCTTTTCTAGACAAGACAAAAAAATAAAATATAATTTGCTGACAATATCTAATGAAGTATTAATATTCAAATATTCAAACTGATAAGGGAGTAAAAATTACTGCCAATACACTTACCTCAGAAAAAGATTTTTCAGGAGAGACATGCTCAGTATTCTTGACCAGAAAATTAGTAGGCATATTTGTGTTGTCGTCTCTGTGAGCTGGATTATTTAGTTGACTTTTTATATGTTGGTCTGTGACTTCATCAAAGAATACTGATGCATTAGCATCCTCAGCATCAGAATCCTCATTCTCACAAATGGCAGGTTGAACACACTGTTTACTTCTATTGCTTTTTCTAATTTCCACTTGACCAGAATTATTTTCTTTCAAATTCTTTCTTTTATCACTTTTTCCTACGGTGCTTTTTGAGACAGATTTATCTGACTGCATTGTGCTTGACAAACTTGATTGAAAGTCACTGCGGCCATGAACCAAAACACTCGACGAATTAGTAGCAGTTACATTACTTTGTCTTCCAGGCTGAAGTGAACCCCAAGAGAAACGTGAGGGTTGATTTGGTGGGTGATTCTCCAAGTCAACAACATCTGATGTTCCAGTTATTTCTAGACAGGACTGCATTCCTGACCTCCTCACTGGAGACAAGTTAAGGCTGCTCTCTTCTACCTCCTCCTCTTCATTCTCAAAGCCAAAACAGACTGCAATATCCTCCTTTAATGTCTTTGGGTTTTGCTCATCAGTTGACTCAACACTAGAAGTCAAAGACAACACATTTTCAGCTCTTGGAGTGGATGATCCTCCAATGTATTTAGAAATGTGCTTTGAAATTACAGGAGTAGGAAATACACTGACTGAGGTCATTGGAACTGCTTTTGATGTTACTTGGTTTGAGGCAACAAATGAACTAGCTGTTTCAAATTCAAATTCTTCAGTAACATTATCAGTATCATGACTATAGAAGTCGTCACAATTGTCTTCCGAGACAACACTCTCACAGTTGTCCTCTGAGAAAACACTGCCTCTGGCTGAGTCATCATTCCTGTCATTACAGCTAACACTGCCTCTGGCTGAGTCATCATTCCTGTCATTACAGCTAACACTGTCTCTAGTTGAATCACTCCTGTTATTACAGCTAACACTGTCTCTAGTTGAATCACTCCTGTTATTACAACTAACACTGTCTCTAGTTGAATCATCACTCATGTTATTACAGCTAACATTGTTTCCTGATGGATCACTATAACTCCTGACATTACAGTCTTTGGATATTGTAGAAAAGAGAGGCTCTTTTCTGGCAGTGGAGGTATTAACAGATTTCAGAATGTCTGAGGGAAATTGAATCTCCCAATTTGGATCAGTTGTAAGAAGTGTCAGTTTAGTCCTTGGCTTAGGTTTTTTATTCACCTGCTTTTTTCTTGGCTTTACAACTCTCCTTTTCTTTACTTCCTCTTCAGATACATCATACATAAATTCAAATACATCCTTATTCAGAACTCTGAGAGATTTTCTCTTTCCCGGAGTTTTTGTAGAGCACTTTGCTTCAGCCCAAACTGGCAATTTTTGCTTTTGTTTACCAAGTATTACCTTCTTATGTAGAGATTTATCTGAAGATTGTGCAACTGGTGGAGTGACTGCAGCCTTTGAAGTTGGTGGAACTCGCATATTAAGTGGAGTCTTTGATGAAGTTTGCGACAGTTTCGGACTAACTGCAGATTTTGATGACTGTGCCGAGCATTTTGTAGCTACAGGTTTTATAAACTTTTGTTTTGAAGACTGACTTTTAGTAGTAACAATATTTGCAGTTACCTTTCTAGATGCACTTTTGTTTGTACTTGCTCTAGTGCTCTTCTGCAATGCAAGATGCAAAGTATTTATTTCTTTTTTCTTTGTTGTCGGCTCTTTACTTTTTTCTTCCTGTACTTTAGGTTGTGGAGATGCCTTCTGATTTCTAATAGGCCTATTCATTACTCTTTCTGTTAATATACTGGCATTCTTATTATTCACTGGGCTTGTAGAACTCCTCCTCTCTGCAGAACTGTTTTCCACCCTCTGCTGCACAGACACTGTCTTTTTACCATTTTCATCTTTCTTTGCAGACACAATATTTACTCTTTTTGCAATAGGATTAGTACTTTTTTCAGGAGTCATTCTTTTTCTTGTCCTGGCAGCTTTTTGTTCCTGATTTTCTTGTAATATATCATCTTCAGGCTCTGACTTACCCCTCTTGCTTTCTGCTATATCTATCGGGGTGGAGGCATCTTTGTCCAAATGTTCAACTTCTCCCTCTAATAGATTCTTTCTAGCAATTTTAGTTTTTCTACCTGACTGCATAAGCTGCACAACTGAACCACTTACTTTCTTAATACGTTTTGATTTCCTTATGGGAAGTCTACTTTCCTTTGGGGACAAAATATTTTCCTTATCAGAAACTATATTTTCCTTTGTATTATTAATACGGTTTGATTTCCTTATGGGACGTCTACTTTCCTTTGGGGAAAAAATATTTTCCTTATCAGAAACTATATTTTCCTTTGTATTAATTTTCTTAGGAACTGTGTCATACTGAACTTGTGGACTGTTTCCTTCATTTCTTGCATTTTCAGTATTATTACTCTTTCCGAATGGAAAAAGTAAAGCCCGACGTTTATTAGAGTTCACATTAAACACTTTTTCATTTTCTTTGTTACAGTCCATACTTACAAGACTCGATAGCTTTTGAGTAATATTTGTCACATTATCAGTATGTGCTGGTAACTTCCTGCGTCCTATTATTGGAGAAGCTGCGCTGCTATGACATAAAACAGGTTCTGTCATTACTTTTGATAAAGGGGTGTTTGACAGTGTCCTCAAAGCACGAGATAAATGTGACTTTCTTTTCAACACCGGAGATAGTCCATCTGACACCATTGGTGAAGAATTATCCTGCTCAGAGTAGAGGACTGAGTCTGCAGTGTTATGATGACCCCTTGAATTACAGTTGTCACCAGAGAGAACTGTTTCAGTTCCTGAAAAGGAAAAATATATTTAACACAGTATACTAAATCAAGTACTATACAACACTGTACTGTATTTCCACTAAAACAACTTAAACACTGCATGAATCACCACAAGACTGTATAAAATGCAAGTTGCTGAAATAAGAAAGAGAATACTTGAACACTTGATTGATGATGAGCTTGGGTGAAGCAGTGTACAGAGCAAGCAAGATCCTTAACCCTACAAACCCATCAGACAGACATGCCATTTCTGACCCCCCCCCCCCCCCCCTCCTGTGCAAGTCAATGAAGGAGGATTTAAAGTCCTGCATCAGATATAAAAGCGACAAGCATCACCCTCACTGTAGACTACAGGCCACCCTGTGACAAGCATCACCCCCACTGTAGACTACAGGCCACCCTGTGACAAGCATCACCCCCACTGTAGACTACAGGCCACCCTGTGACAAGCATCACCCTCACTGTAGACTACAGGCCACCCTGTGACAAGCATCACCCCCACTGTAGACTACAGGCCACCCTGTGACAAGCATCACCCTCACTGTAGACTACAGGCCACCCTGTGACAAGCATCACCCCCACTGTAGACTACAGGCCACCCTGTGACAAGCATCACCCCCACTGTAGACTACAGGCCACCCTGTGACAAGCATCACCCTCACTGTAGACTACAGGCCACCCTGTGACAAGCATCACCCTCACTGTAGACTACAGGCCACCCTGTGACAAGCATCACCCTCACTGTAGACTACAGGCCACCCTGTGACAAGCATCACCCTCACTGTAGACTACAGGCCACCCTGTGACAAGCATCACCCTCACTGTAGACTACAGGCCACCCTGTGACAAGCATCACCCCCACTGTAGACTACAGGCCACCCTGTGACAAGCATCACCCTCACTGTAGACTACAGGCCACCCTGTGACAAGCATCACCCTCACTGTAGACTACAGGCCACCCTGTGACAAGCATCACCCCTCACTGTAGACTACAGGCCACCCTGTGACAAGCATCACCCCCCACTGTAGACTACAGGCCACCCTGTGACAAGCATCACCCTCACTGTAGACTACAGGCCACCCTGTGACAAGCATCACCCTCACTGTAGACTACAGGCCACCCTGTGACAAGCATCACCCCCCACTGTAGACTACAGGCCACCCTGTGACAAGCATCACCCTCACTGTAGACTACAGGCCACCCTGTGACAAGCATCACCCTCACTGTAGACTACAGGCCACCCTGTGACAAGCATCACCCCCCACTGTAGACTACAGGCCACCCTGTGACAAGCATCACCCTCACTGTAGACTACAGGCCACCCTGTGACAAGCATCACCCTCACTGTAGACTACAGGCCACCCTGTGACAAGCATCACCCCCCACTGTAGACTACAGGCCACCCTGTGACAAGCATCACCCTCACTGTAGACTACAGGCCACCCTGTGACAAGCATCACCCCCACTGTAGACTACAGGCCACCCTGTGACAAGCATCACCCTCACTGTAGACTACAGGCCACCCTGTGACAAGCATCACCCTCACTGTAGACTACAGGCCACCCTGTGACAAGCATCACCCCCACTGTAGACTACAGGCCACCCTGTGACAAGCATCACCCCTCACTGTAGACTACAATGTGTACAGGTCACAGCAACAGCCACTATAGAGTGCCGACCACAGCAGTAAAGTCCACCACTGTGGCCCAACAGGTCTCGTCAACACTAACAGCCTCCCAGCATCTCCCATCACCTTCCCCTCCTCTATAGCAACACTGAGCAGGACGCCGCAAGTCTTTATACCCACGCTGTAGCCATTACGTGTTACCTCTGCCGGCTGTACGCTTCCTGGTCATCATTACAGTCCAATATACACGCAGATATGTATAGCACCGATCCTACACTTTCAAATGTTATGGTTTGTCTGGGGAGCGTTGTGCGCATGCGCCTCGCCTGGGGTGGTGGGAAGGGGGAGGGCTATCACCCTCCACCACCACAACACAACACACGTTTTATTTCATTTTATTTATATATATACAAGAAGGTACATTGGGATTATGAGAATACATAATATGGTAATTACAATCTTGTAAAGCCGCTAGTACGCGCAGCGTTTCCGGCAGCAGAGTATATAGTAGAGTAAACGTTTATACTAAGGTAAACTAAAGTAAAGTTTATACTAAAGTAAACTAAAGTAAAGTTTATACTAAAGTAAACTCTTTTGCAGTCTCCGTGGTGTAGTGGTAAGACACTCGCCTGGCGTTCCGCGAGCGCTATGTCATGGGTTCGTATCCTGGCCGGGGAGGATTTACTGGGCGCAATTCCTTAACTGTAGCCTCTGTTTAACGCAACAGTAAAATGTGTACTTGGATGAAAAAACGATTCTTCGCGGCAGGGGATCGTATTCCAGGGACCATAGGATTAAGGACTTGCCCGAAACGCTACGCGTACTAGTGGCTGTACAAGAATGTAACAACTCTTGTATATATCTCAAAAAAAATAAATAAATAAATAAAAATAAAGTAAAGTAAAGTAAAGTAAAGTAAAGTAAAGTAAAGTAAAGTAAAGTAAAGTAAATTTTATTCAGGAAAGTACATACATAATTGATTTACAAACATAATGTTGGATTTATAGATAGAGCTAGTACATACAATATCTAAAGCCACTAGTACGCATACCGTTTCGGACAAGGTTAGGTGGGGAAAAAAACACTTAGACTAAAACTTAGTAGTAATTGAGCTTAAAGTATAAATTGCGTAGAAAAAAATAAAAGATAAAAAATGGGGGGAACATGGTAGAAAATAGCCAATATACAAGTTGGTCAACAAACAGCATTGTTTAAAAATAGTAAGACATGGGTTGACATGTAGGGGTAAGGTAGGTTACATGGAGTTAATTAGGTAGTACTTAGTTTTCATCTTAAACTGGTTGAGGGAGGTACAGCCTTTGACATAATTGTCTGGGTCCCTTGATTTGTAGAGCATTTCTAGTTTGATTAATTAAGTCATACTCTTGGAATATCAAATAGGTATTTTCTGAGGTTGGAAGAAAACGCGCTCAGAGTGGGGACTTGTTTATTTTATAATATCTTCTTCCTCTTCTATCTCTCTCTTATCTCTCTTCTTCTTCTTCTTCTCTCTCTCTTCTCTATCTTATCTCTCTTCTTCTTCTTCTTCTCTCTCTCTCTCTTCTTCTATCTCTATCTCTCTTGTTCTATCTCTCTCTCTCTTGTTTTCTCGGTTCTCTTTTCTTTCTTCTTTCTGTCTCTCTTTTATTCTCTCTTCTCTCTCTCTCTTATCTCACCTCTCTCTCCCTCCCTTCCTTCTTGCCCTCTCCCTCTCTTCTCTCTCGATCCTTTCTTGCTCTCTCTCTCTCTATTATAAACTTTTTTCTTCTTCTCTGTCTCTCTCTCTCTCTTATTCTTTCTCTTCTTCTCTGTCTCTATCTTCTCTCTCAATTCTTCTCGTCTTCTTTTCTCTCTTCTTCTTCTCTGCTCTCTCTTTTCTCTCTCCACAATGGTGATATGATTCTTTAAAGCATCTTGCATGACACGAAACTGTTAAGTCTGTAATTGACAGGGTCCCTTGGTTTCGGCATAGGAACAATCACTTCGTGTCTACATTGTGTGGGAGGATCTCCCACTTGTGTATTAGTTCCGCAGCCTTACCCTTGGGGTCGTTGTGGCTGCGGCCCAGAACGTAGGCCGGGTTCTGCTCCCCTTAGCTATCTGTATTTTTGACCAAACTTGTCTTGTAGATGTTTCTCTTACAATGGTGATAGTGAAGTAAAGTCATTATTTTTCCCACTCTTTAATCTTATCTTCCCTAACTACTTGACACAGGTTTAAACAGCTCATGGTTGCTTTTATTGGGATACCTACTCTGGCTTAGGCTATTAGATTAGGAGAGTAAACTTTTAATTAACGGTTTTCACGACGTTTTGAAACATTAGAACGTCCTGTCCTTCTAACCTACTAGGACCCTTACTTGCTGCTTTTTGGCGGGGAAAAAATTCTAAAACTTACTTTCAATTATTTTTCATTTAAATTATGACCTTTTTTGGCCGTAACGCATAGGAGCGAAAAGTGATAACATTTGTAAGAGGACAGGTTGCACAAGTACCACATTACTCTTTTTTATATAAATGTCAGCCCATTTAAAATAAAATATTAAATCCTAAAGGAAAATTAGCAGGTGTAGTGTTACTGTTTGTCACAAAAATCTTCCTAGGAAAAGAGATTGAACATATTCCTTCATCACCTGTTCAACCACAACACGTCTGCATGTTCAAGAATAATGAATTAACAGCAAGAGTAACAACTACTGTATATACGTCTAGACAAGATTCCACTACTCTCTATTCCCCAGGACACCTGGCATCTGCAAGGCCCGCACCACTCGTCTGTCAACAAGCACTTGCAGGATAGTTTGGGTCTGTCCGCTGGCACTGGCAATTATCCAAACCAATGCCACCTGCACGGTCAAGCCTGCGGATATATAGGAGCCAGCCAGCCACTACCAAGCAGAATTCTCTTCAGTGCTCATACCTGCTGCATTTGCTCTCACACTACCCTGTGTGGTGGTAGATTTATGCAGTCTTGTACATAGTATTCCAACACCATTTATTTTGATCTTTAACATTAACTTGTTTGTTTGCTTTTCATTTTTGCACATTGTATTCAGCCATGTCTTAGAAAAACTATTTTTATTTTCTGCAAATTGTTAAAGTAATTTGTTGTCATAGTAAAGTATTTAATTTTTTGTTATTCTTTGTACTTTATCCTACAGCTACCACACCGTTTAGAGATCCACATAGCAGTTTTATTTTTTTTTTTACTTTTTTATGTTAGTTATTGTCATTCCATCCGCCCGAATAGCTACTGTTCTGTTCGTCATTTTTCTGTAACACTGTTCAATACTTAATATAACTATATTAAGCAGGACACATAACAGTGAGGAATTTCATCACCATGGATAACCAAATGAAACAAAACTAACAATAATTTTTATTACTTGATAAGACTTACTCTCTCATCACATCACTTCACAATATTTACAAGTTACACAGGATTTCTTTTGAATAAGATCATAATCAACATTAACACAGCAATGATTTATTTTACACTTATATATATTACCACTAATAAAATGTACTTCAGTAAAAATTTGCACTTGTACACAAGCCATCATAAAAAGTTAAGACATGGGAGAAAATTTAATTGACTATGGTAAAGACTATTCTGGTTAACTCTCTGACTTTCTTCATAATGCAACTCCTAATGTAAGGTTTATGCAGCTTTTTAATTATAAAAAAAGAGAAAACCCATCTATACGCAGAAAATCTTCTAAAGGAAGATTTTGAAGCATAACAAAAAATATATCCATTTAATTTGGATAAGAATAAACCTCAATCAAGGTTTCGTAGTTGTGGCTTTACAGAAGTGGTTTAGTCCATTTTCTTTATTTGTACTTCTAAAGAGAAACTTCTCCAAGGAAATGTAACACACGAAGACTAGAACATGCACAACATACAGCCAATATTGTCCACTCATATTCATTTTGTATGCATTATTTTATTGTATTAAAAAATAAATACAAGATGCTCTGGTCTTACCATGATAATGCACACAATCCCCTTTTATTTATAAGGTAGTTTCTTAAAAATCTGTGCATTAACATTGTAAGACATTGAGCACCACCACCATACAAGTACTATTAAAAAATATAAAAAATACTATCTTCAAATAAACAATGGGATAAGATAAAATTATGGGTTACATATATTGACTGTAATTATTAAGTGTTGTTGCAATGGTATTCTAGTATCAAACACCTCATGCACAATACTCTCTCACACACGCACGCACACACACACACACTTGGCATGGTAATGGACACAGCAACACCATACAAAAACACGGGACCTCAGGTTGAACAGAATTAAAACTAATGTACCTTTGTTATTTTTACATGAAACTGCCAGACTCCTAATTCAGAAATATCCACTAGCATACTGCAACCAGCACATGATTTAGTGGCGGTAAAAGCCTCAAATACAGGAACTTCTTATTAATGACTCTAGTCATCTCAATGGCACTAATTATCATATATTAGCATATGTGTATTCTGATGTGAAGATAATATTCCTTCACAAAATTACAATTCATAACTTATGATTATCATACCCTTCAGTAGATCAGAGAGCTCCTCTAAGGATTCTCTCTCTCTCTGCTGCATTACAATTGTTAACAAATTTAGACAGAAAAAGACAAGCAAGAATCAGCATTAGTTGAAAAGATTAATGAAGGTCACTCAAATTATAGAACATAATAAATATTTAAAAAAATGAACAATGTAATAGTTATAATGTTTTTTTATGAATGAAAAATTAGTAATACTCATCTTTAGAAACAGTGACAGTTCAGATACATATGAACATATTTTTTCTTTAGAACTGCACTACCATGTCCAGAACACTATTCCTATTTCTCACTTATATCTACAGTACTGTATCTTCTATTCACTGCTCTAATGCAAAAAATATATTAAATCAAATGATTTTAGCAGTTACAAAAAAAAAAAAAAAAAAAAAATACACTACCACCAACAGATGTCCGTGTCCAGTTGTATTAAAGGTAAAATTTAATAATAATCATGATTAACCATACGAATTATTATATCTTTCAAGTTTACTTTTTGTTTACTGAGTACCAAGCATGTAAATATAAATTAAGTCACAGTACACCCAGGCAGTGGTCCTGGGAGTGTGAAAAAATATTTCAAGATTTCTGGGACATACGATTAAGATTATTATACAATGATTTTTAAAGAATGTCATATTTTCACTTCTAGTGTCATCTAAAGAATAAAGGAACACTGCAGTGGGTCTAATGGTCCATACAATACAGATCTTGTATACATCCAATTATTTTCACTTGAGATCTGTTGAACCTGTTTCTGAATATGTGTAAGATATTCACTTCAATGAAACTACTTGGCAGAATGTTCCACTCATTTGTAATTGTTGCCAAACCTGTGCATAACCATACCTTCTAGATACAGAATAAAATTCAATGTCATATGTTCTGTACTGATTTGTTTAATTCCCATTATTTACCTATTTAACCCATTTGTACAGTTTGCTCATAACATTCCTCACTCAGTAGGGAAGCTCCATAATGCTGGGGATGAAATATAACACAGTATGGTGACCAGAGCAACACAGCATAACCTAAATTAAGTTTCACAGGAGCACGATAAAGATGAAGGACAATGTTAAGCATGTTGCTTTGTAGTCAATTTGGTATATTAGGAACAATAGGATTTCTTTGATTGTAACTGGAATAAAGGATTTAAAATATAAATCATTCCATCCATTTGTTTTTCAGCATCTGCTTGTTATAAAATTTTACACACAATGCAGGAAAATCAATGGATTAATATATGTAGTCAGAAATAGTAAGTCTTGACATTTCTGTACTACTATGCTAACACTACTGTTGGATAGTCTATTAATTGATGCTTTTTATCTCATGTGAATTGTACACCTGAACTCATGAGATATACTACTATACTCTATATCAATTAAGCATAGGATGGTAGTACAGTACATACAAATGTTTTACAAGAGCAAGTTCAGCAAAAAATGTTGGCATATAAACTTACAATTTCACACTGAATATGGCTGGTCAACGGGAAAAAATGATGGACATTAGAAGGGTCTCTCAAATAACAAGCAAATTGCTCCATATTGAGCCGTTTGGTGTAATGGATTAAAAAAATCCAGGGTACTTGCTTGATGTATTAGATTAGCTCTTATTGCCTCCAATTTCCTTCAAGATGGTAGTGGAAGGGTTAGAAGCATAAGTTGATATTTTCAGAAAATAGGAGTTGGAATGGATGAAGGATTGTTTTATTGTTAATGGGCACTCATAACATCCACATTGAGCAATTGGATTTCTTATTTAATTTAAATTACCAGTTTATAATAGATTTAGTAGATATACAAAAATCACAATAAAAAATAAAAGAAGTTAACGAGATACACCTCGACTAAGAAAGGTATTCCCAGGCCAACATGTCTTGGGATACAAAGAGGGTGATATGATGAGTACAGAAGATGCAATGATGAGAGTATACAATGAACTATTGGTGTAATGTATCCAGGTTGGTTTAATGTACACAAGCTGGTCAACGTGAACGTATGCATTACATAAAAGACAAAAATTGTCGTACTGGGAAAAGGAAGCAGCTCAGGAAAGTGACGTACTGTCCAATTTTCTGTTTTGGGGCCTTTGATTAGGAAAGGACACTTTAATTTGACCATTTTCTTGACATTGGGAAACCTTAGGAAAACGGGCTGGACTGGTATACTGAGCATGGAGCAGTGGTGGTAATGGAGGTGAAGCTGGAGATGATGGTGGAGGTAATGGAGAAGATGGTGGAAGTGATGAAAATGGTGGTGGTGGAAGTGATGAAGATGATGGTTGAGGAAGTAGAGGAGTTGTTGGAGGTCAAGGTTATGCAAATATGTAAAGGTAGCGGTGAAGGGGAGTAGAAGGGAGCAAAGTGTAGATGAAGTGTAGAAGAGAAAGATGGGACTGCTCTGTCTCACCACTTGTCTAAAAAGATATTTTCTTATTCTGTCCACAATGTGGCCAGAAGACTGATAATATATGATGTATTGCTTATTATATAACATTAAGAAAAACCTATGTATTGGTTTAAAACCATTCTGTAATTAGGATTCTGAGTGATATCAAATGTTAGAATAATTGAGCTCACTCCAGTTCTTAATACTCTACAGGTAAGAAAATTACATATTAAAAGTACAGTACTGCATTGCACTGTATTAGGATTTTGACAGTTTTCAAACTATACAGCATAGTCCAGAGAGTGAGTTTAGAATTTGAATTAAATATCTTTAACCATTCTTGCAAAAATATTCTCCAAGTATCGCAGAAACATCAATAAATAATTTTTTTTAATTCTGCAAAAGCAGAATGTAAAAGTAAACATTATTCACTCTAATTTGTGGGACTAGTCTTAAAGACCTTAAGGTGTTTATCCCTCACTCCATCAGTATTTCTGGTATATAAGTACAGTACTACATGGCCATTTTCTGTGATATATTTCAGACTCACAGTCCAGCCAATAAAAATACAAAAAGTGCTTTGTAATTTATAATCTTCATATTCTCTATCTCTAGGTGAATTTCTGGAGAGAGTTTCAAGAGTTCTTCTACTTCACGAGCCCGGCCTGGGGCAGGCCCGACGTGCCTTTTACTTTACTGCCGATACAGAAAATTAGGGAGACCATGTAAAAGAATCCACAATGAGATGTTTTGATCGAAGCCCACCAAGAATTATTCCAAGGTCAGCATATTTCAAACACACGAATAGTGGTAATTGCCTAAATGTAGTTACAGGATAAGAGCTACGTTAGTGGTGTCCCTTCTTTCCAACACACTGTCATATAATGCTTTGAAATTACTGACGGTTTTGGCCACAACCATCTACTACTCTGTTTGCTAAAGTGAATTTTCTTATATTCCTTCGGCAGCATTGTTTAGTTAGTTTAAATCCATGACCTCTTGTTCTTGGAAGTTCCAGGTCTCAGGACTTCTTCCCTATCAATTTTATAGATTCCCGTTACTATTTTGTACTTAGTGATCAGATCGCCTCTTTTTCTTCTATCTTCTAGTTTTGGCATATTTAATGCCTCTAACCTCTCCTCATAGACATTTCTCCAGTTCGATTCATTGCCTCTGATTACAGCCCTCATTTTTCTGTCAGTTAGAATTTTTTTTATCCATGTTAGAAGCCTACCTGTCACTCCAATATGCTCCAATTCCCAGAATGACCTCTTATATGTAACTCTGTCAAAAGCCTTATTTAGGTCCAGATAGATGAAATCAACCCAACCATTTTCCTGTAAATCTCTGTGGCTCGGTCACAAACTGAATCAGTTCGTTATACAGGATCTTCCAGATCAAAAACCATACTGTCTGTTATTATATAGTTTTTCTCCAGGTGTTCTACTCATTTATTTTTAATTATTTTTCCAATATTTTGACTATTACACATGTCAATGATACAGGTCTATAATTGAGGGGGTCTTCCTTGCTGCCCCTTTTGTAGATTGAAACTATGTTAGCTAGTGTTAGCTAACCCTCCCAAATCTGAACCACCACATAATGGATTCTCTCTAAATAATGAAGCAAATCCACCCACAGGATTATTCATTATAGAATTCAGATTTCTAATAATAAAAATAAAAAATCTGGATCCTGTCATGGGACAGAGTGAAATTCAGATCATTGGTTAATCACCAAGTAATCATATTATTTTTCATATTTTTGCTAATCTTGCTTTCATATTTGTAAAAATTTGTTCATAATAATGCATATATGTTTTAAAAAAATGTTTTATTGATCTTATACCCTAATATAAATTGTACAGTGTCTGTGACATAGTTTTCCGAAGCATCCAAACCTACTGTGAGGGCACACATGCAGACGTTGAGTTTTCCTTGTAAGTATGGTGTAAACTCTCGTTACTCAAGTATTTTCCCTGCCACTTCCTCTGATATATATTATCATTTGCAAATACATTTTATCATTTACAGAGTAGTACGAGTACATTAGACAAGGATAAGTGGACCCTTCTTACTATAAGGTTGAGTTATTTAAAAAATGATCATGACTGGGGAGGTAAGGTGCTGGCAGCAAAATATGGTATTGGTACTTGTGGTGTTTCTGACTTTAAAAAACAAGGGAAAAGCTGATCATACAAGTCATTTCAACATAATTTGTAGGTTGTGTGTGGTCCATTTTTTCAAATTCCACATTCCATATCATGGCACTTATTCACATTTAATTCCATTTGCTACATGGTGCTCCAAGCATTTATTTTATCTAGATCAATGTGAATGTGTAATTACCTAGGTGTAGTCACAGGATGAGAGCTACGCTCGTGGTGTCCCGTCCTCCCGGTACTCTTTATCATATAATGCTTTGAAACTACTAATGGCTTTGGCTTCCACCACCTTCTCACTTAACTCTTTCCAAACGTCTACTACTCTGTTTGCAAAAGAAAACTTCATAATATTTTTCAGCACCTTTGTTTCCATAGCTTGAATCTGCATCCTACTGTGTGTAATATACTGTACATAGTGTGCCTGGGGTATTGATATTGTGAGAAATTGCTAAATTTTTATGTGGCATTATGGTGGGAGTGTAGGGTGTTTGATCTGTTTAGTCAGAATTGGAAATGCATGCAAATAACCTATTTGGAAAAACAAATAGGTTATGGAAGATCATTATAACCCCAATTCACATTTCAACCTCTGTACTTCAGCAGGAACTAGATACTGTGTCCTTCCCCCTAACTCATGTCTATCAAATTGACATGAATATTAAGTGAACATACTTGTGTATGCATGTGTATGTCTACAGTTTTTAGCATGCAGTCATCCAAGTAGAGCATCCCTCATAATTGTTGACAATTCAATACTAAAATTGCCTATATTTGTTTCATTACTACAGTACAGTACATATAGTGTACAGTGAAAATAACCAAATTTAAAAAACAAATTATAATAAAAAATCTCTAACTTGTGTTACTATCAATCATGCATTTTGTGTTTTATTACTTAACTTACTTTATTGAATTTTCTTTAATGTTTTCACCTATACATTTTGAGACTAGTTACCCAACTGGCATTCTTTTTGTATACCACATAACCTTAAACATTGGTATTATAATATTGATAATTTTGGCACACAATATTACATTATACTTAGGAATAGTACTAAAACATACATTAAATGGAAACTTGTATATAAACTTCACTTACGAGCCACCTTGCAGTTTCCTAATGTGTACAAAATTACATATTGGGATGGTCCAGTGGACTAAGACACTAAGTTCTGGTACCTTGTGAAGAGGATTCATATTAAACCTCACAACAACATTTGCTTTACAAATACCTGTATTTCAATTAATATTCGAGTAAAAATAATAAATATAGAGAATACTCATCTATTTTGTTAAAATACATATTACATATTGCAATTTATAATGATCAGAAAAATAAATTCAATTTGCTAAAGTAAGGCCTACAAAAATGTACAATATAGTAGGCACCAGGTAATTCACTATATCCACAATTCATGAACCACCACCTTTATAGTTAAACAATTTCTATCTTAATACAGTATTCTAATTCATTCATCTCACCTTGAAATGTAGGGTTTGTTCAAGTAGGTGGGTGGCCTGTTGATGTATGGCCAGTCAGTTAAGAGCTCTCGGTGCATGTAGCTGTCTTGCTCACCACTCAGTATAATACTTCACCATTTGCATGCATGTTGCATACATCCCTGCAATTTGGAGGCCTATCCAAATATCTATACTTTCACACAGATGATTATGAATCACTACTGTCACTAGATGAGGAAGAGGAAAAAAAGAAAAATTGACCAGCTAAACTTTGCTAAAGTAGTCGTACTAGATGGGTTATACTGAAAGAACAAGGAGACCATACAAAATGTAGGAAGCTATGCTAAAGCTCTGACTTCAGGACAGTGAGGAATCCCAAACATGAAGAGCAGATCAAGTCTGGATAAAATATCAAACAAACCAAGTTCCCCTCTCAGGGAAGTCTGCCGAAGACTGAAGAAGTCAATTTAAAACTACCGAGAACCTGCACAATCTAAAAAATTATGCAGTCAGCTATCCTAAGTTTTGTAGTCAGTGCTTTTGTTTTTACGGGAAGGTCAGGTAAAAAATTCAACTTATAAATTTTGCTTTTCTCAATAAATTCCTAGAAACAAATGCAGTTTTAAGTTAGGAAAATCACAGTTGACCCCAAGGAGTTAACCCTGTGAATGTGGTGTCTATTGCATTAGCAAACCTAAAATTACTATAATTAAAAATAGCAATTTTTAATTTTATTAAGTAGTAATTTTAATTTGATTAAAAATAAAATAAACATTTTAAATTGCCAAGTTTCATTGTCGTACTTTATTTTAAAAATAAACTAAGAAAAATGTGCCTTTACTTTAAAAGTTATTATTGTATATCTACCGTATTAGTATAAAATTATAAAGCATAATAAAGTACGTACAGTAAATCTCTCAACATAAATTGGTTAATGATACTATAACATACACAGCATAGAGTTTGCATTGTATGACAATATTGCATCAACTTAAATTTAATTTTTTACGGGCCAACAATTTTCTAGCCATCCATCGCCAAATAACATTTAACAACTGTATGCACGATGACCGTGATAAAAGCAATGACCTTCACTTGATAAAAGCTCGATGAACAAGGTGCATGTAATGACCTCCACTTGTTAAAAGCAACACAAACATACCCAGAGTTTAATAGCAAGTCTCAAAGATCTTCAAACATTTGAACATAAAATACACAAAATTGACAACTTATAAACTTCTTTAATCGAGAACGTCAACATGACTGAACAAGGAAAAGGGCCATAATTAACTTGGTAGCATGAATTCAAACCCCATTCTTCTGAAAACATAAAAAAATACTATTCATTATTATTCTTAAAGAATTCCTAATGGTTAAGAGTTAAACAGGGTCTTAATTGCATTTCATGAATCCTGCTTAACAAAAATATTCAATATTGTACCGAGATTCCTTTCAAACATTCTTCCTGACTTCATGATATAGTCTACTACAGTACTAAAGAAACAGAACATAATCAAGTGCATTACTTCATAATTTTAAATTATTGAATGGTCCACAATATTCCCAATCTTCACACTTGAGTCTGGAATACCTGAAATATCATCCTGATCATGCTTTTGTAATCAGTGGGTTATTTCAATCAGTGTAATCATTTCATGTTATTTACCAACACTGAGGTAGCAACACAAAATCGGGTATATGACAAACATGTTTTAAAAAATTAAATTTTTCAATGGTTCTTTGGAACAGTGTAATCAGAATTCCAAGTCATGCACTGTGAACTTGTAGAAGTGGCACTCTTGTAAGGAACGGTGTTTTCTTGTGCATGAAAACAAAAATAACAGATAACAGGTAAAAATTTAACATGCAAATATATAAAACATTGCTAGGACAGGTTAAAACCAGTTGATGAATAATTTGGAATTTTGAAGCAAGAGCTATTCAAGGTCTGTAAGAATCAACTTCAACCATAACAAAAATTATAAATATTTTAAAGATTCAAGTACAATAAATATTAAAATTACGAAAGGTATAATGATATTTAATGGTGAAGATAATCACTTATAGGCACCTGGTTTTGTACCTATCATAAACCCAGTTTTAAATGCAACAAATCTTGATTAAAATTAATATAAAACTGAAAACAAAATTGCAAATGTACTATGAGCGAACTCTGAACACTTGCTCCAAATTTTTGTGGTTGAGCAGTGCGCCCTCGATGTTCACTCTTAATTATTTGTGTGATTGAATAGTGAACCCTCAGTTTGTCCTCGAATTGTGTTGATTGAGGTGTGAACACACTCAAGTTTGTGTATGTTGTGAAAAAGACAGACAGTACAGTCAAGATAATCTTCATAATTCAAAAGCAAGAGCAATCAACTTTCATTTGCTGGTATAATCCAACCATCCATACCAGACTGTATATATTATTTCTAAAGCAACATGGGTGGCAGTCATCAAATATATTTTAACTAAAAATAAATTTCATCTTGACTGATGATAAATAATGTGTAATATCTCCACTTAAAAGTTAAATGTGTCAGTCTAAAGAAAAGTGAACATACATTCAAATGCATAAATATGAAAGCACATGCTCAACAAATACATAAACGTATTATACATTATAAGCAAATACAATTACAGAGGTATGTGCTGATTTGCATAAAACAAACATATGCTACACACAAGTACATTTAACCATAGGTGGCATCCACCCTAAGTTTATAGTATGAAGATAAAAAGAAGAAAAAAAAATATTTTGGATTAAGAATCTTTGGTAATATGCAAATGGCTATTTCCAATAAAGAGCACCAGAAAGTTGAAGCTAATTCATGAATTTGCTTCTAAATATATTGCAATTCTTACAATTAAGCCCCTAGTCACACAAATAATGGAAAGTCCTCTTCATTCAGCATTAATGTTCTTAAGCAGAGCCTCAGGTTAAACGTGCAGGTGAAAAAATATAGTCTTCTCAATGTGGTCAGCAAAGTGTCGATCATTCATCACTTCTATTCAAATTTATTACATTTATGAAAAATTTAATGTGATGAAACAAAACTGCTTAGGCTCACATTATGTATATATACTGTACAAATGTATATGTGTATGCATACCTGTACTGTATGCGTATATGCAATTTCAGTGTGTATATGTATGTGTGTTTACATATGGATGCACGTGCACACACGTGCATATACTGTATACAGTATATATAATCAATGAACTCTATAAGACTAGAATAAACTATGCTTGAGATAATTACGTCACAATTGTCAACTTTATTCAAAACAGAATAAACTTTTTGCCAAACTGTGATTTACCTAGAGGAATAAAAAAATGGTTTGATTCATGATACAAATTCAGGCAAATTACATTTGTGAAAATTTCCTAATTTATTTTTTCTTCCACTCCCTCTGGGAACTTCCTTTCCAGATGATCTGGACACACAGTGTTACTGAAGGGGTAGCCATATATAGGATACCACTAATGGGGTAGCCATATACATATACAGCTACCCCATCACCTGATGGGGTAGCCACATATAGAATAACCCTGCTGGGGAAGCCATACATAAAATACCCATGATTAGGTAGCCCCATGTAGGGTCTCCCAGATGGGGTAGCCACATGTAGGAACTCCTTGATGGAGTAGCTATATGAAGGCCTTTCCTGATGGGTTGATCACATGCAGGCATCCCCAGATGGGCTGGCATCATGTAGACTCTCCCAAGCATTCATGATATTACTCTTGCTGAATTCCAAAAGGATATGTTGACTAGCATCTAAGTAATAACATGTACAGTTTTTTTTATCATATTCTGACTAATGGGTATAGCGAGTTTTAATGCCCTTGAGCAGCACTGTCAAGCATCAGTATCATCACTCTTGCATGTTAAGTCTGTAACACTTACAATTAATGCCAATAAACACTGGCTAAAAAAAGATAAACATGAAAGAAGACCATAAATGCCAAATATTTTCTAAGGCCACAGGTCTGACATTTTACATTTGTCTGGGTGCATTCTTTTCATATGGTTTTGTAAAAGAAATTTCCTTGTGAATGCTGTTGGACATATCTTACACTGAAATGGCTTTTCACCAGTATGAAGAATTACGTGTCGTTTCAAATCAGTTGACCAACCAAATCTTCTGTTACAATAGCAACACACATACCTTCTGGCTTCATACTTGACAATATCAACTCCTTGGATGCTCTTTCCTTTTGATTTAACAGGTACCTTTTTTATAGTGACTTTATCATCTGAAACAACAGTTGTATTGGAAATATACTGACCAGCTTGGTTAGAACTATTTGAAATATCCAAATTTTCATCTTCCATTGTCACAGCACACAAACTAAGAGGGTCCATCATATCTTCATCACCTTCTTTCTCGTCATCAATTACCATTCCTTCATCATCAGATTCCACAAGAGTTTTTGAAAATAAATGTTCACACTGTGTTCTGTCCTTCTCGCTTAGAAATGGCATTGGTACTTCAATTCCATTAACTCTGCTAGAGGGTTCGGCTATGCTAAATTTCACTGTATTATCATTGCTTCTTGGATCTTTGGGTTGTAGAAGATATAATTTAACAACTTGAGAAGGTGCAGCAGACTGTTTTGGCACACCTGCCACCTGGGGACTAGGAATTGGTGCTGCTGTCTTCAGCAAAGATACCTTTTTACTCAAATCAACTTGAGGTACAATGGTTAGAATATCAGGATTTTTTGTACCCTCCTTTTTTGAATTAATTAGATTGCTCCCATCCATCTGTGGTAGAATAGTGAGATTATTTGTCAAGTGACTAGCAATAGGCCGGATAGTAGTGGTATTTGTAGTGCTAGTGCCAGTGTCTAAAGTGCTGGGCAATGAAGATACAATGCGTAAAGCTAGGTTAGAATTTATCATCACCAAACCATCCTTCTCCATTACACTATCAACTGGAGTAGATGTTTTTCCTGGTAGCGGAGATGAAGTCATCAAACTTATTGAAGAAGAATTTATTTTGGATGTTCTCGAGCTTAAGTTTTGTCCCACTGCAGTTATGTTATCCATGGGTATCAAAGCAATGTGACTAGGAGCAGAACAAGAGGCTTTCGTACTTGTGACAACTGGCCGAACTTGGATTGCTGATGCTGCAGATGAAACTAATGGCTGGATTTGGACTGCTGATTGTGATGACGATACTAGTGGCTGAATATGGACTGCTGAATGAGAGGATGATACCAATGGCTGGATCTGAAGGGTTGACTGTGATGATGACACTAAAGGCTGAATTTGAACTGAGGAATGAGATGATACTGCTGGATGAATCTGAACTTGCTGTGAAGAACTATCAGTTCTGATTGTGATTTTTGGAACCTGATGTTGTGGTTTTACTGACACCACATCAACAGATCTACTGTTCTGTGGTTGTATAGTTATCTGTGGTGTAGGAGAACTGGAAAGTCTTCGTACAGGATGTGAATTGACTTGAGTGGAATGGGTTGTAGTTTGCCCATCAGTAGTTGTGATTTTTGGCAAGATGTTGACAAATTTATCTTTCTTAAAAATAAAAGTTGGAGGATGAGGAGTCTTGGGCTTTAATCTTGGGATTGGTACTTTGAGGATAACATCTCCATTAGTACCCATATAATCTTCTGTTCTTATTACCTGTGCTGTCACTGTCATATCCTGTTTACTCAGTGAATCCATCTTGACGGTTGAATCTGAAAATGATGTTGAAAACATCGTTTCTGTAAAGCCTGCTCCTTTTTCTAAATTTTTATCATTATCTGGAGACTGTGATATAAATAATGATACAGTGGGTTTATCCCATGGAACAATTAAATCTTGCAGGAGAATGGGAGGCAAACAGTTTTCTCGTGATCGTGCTCCGTGGGTACCAAAATGCCATAGCAGTGACCGTACAGTGCAGAACTGCATGGGGCATTCAGGACACTTCAGAGGAGTTTTGATAGCTGAAAAATATTAACACAGTCAAGACAAACTTTCCAGAAAAAAAACAATAATTACATATATGTACAGTCTGTATAATATGTCGTGCATGCACCCAGATTTAAACAGTTCCTCATAATACTTCTATCTCACATTCCCACCTTTATAAAGGGTTACCAATCCCTTTATACACAGACTCCCATTAACTACACTTAAAATATTAACTTTTATCTTGTTTTCCAACTTAACTCTTCTGTGTGCCTACATAATCTTAGCATTCCAACTTTCATTATGCATCACTTTTCCCTTGCAACTGTTTTCAAGAGAGGCTAGTAACTCCTTATGTACAGTATACAAGGTGTGTCTTTCTGTTTGCAACAAACCTCAACATCCATACTGGCTTATGGCATTGATTTCTTACTACTGGCCTGCTTTTCTGCAATACTACTTAGACCTATAATTTTCTGCCAATGATATAACAGTCTTGTAATATAAAAATTTGTATGTTACTCTTTGTATGCACTAAAGAATGCAACAAAGTAGCTGTCACAACTGCAAGAAAAATGACAGGTTGGATAACAAGACTCTTTCAAATAAGAGATGTCATATGAATGATGGTGCTTTTCAAGACACTAATGCTCTCTAGGGTAGAATATTGTTGCACACTAAAGAGCCCCATTCAAAGCTGGAAAATTGCTGACCAGAAGTGCATGCAAAGATTTTTTTATGGTTAGAATCCACTCAATAAAACATCTAAATTATTGGGACTGCTTAACATTTTTAAATCTGTATTCCCTAGAGTGCAGGCAGGAGAGATACACAATAATTTACACTTAGACTAGAACTGGTTTCAATTCTGCACACAGAAAAAACCTATGAGACCAGGAGGCATGGCAGGATGTGCAAAATAGTCCCACAGAAAAGCAAAGGCACAATAGGCAAGCCGAGAGCGAGCTCGAAGAACATCAAAGGCCGATGACTTTTCAATACTCATCCTCTACTCATATGGGACATAACTGGCCAACCTCTTGCTGTTTTCAGAAGAGAACTTGACAAATACCTTCAAAGGATACCTAATCAACCAGGCTCATATGTCAAGCTGCGAGCAGCTGAACTGAACAGCCTGGTTAATCAGACCACCAACCTGGAGGCCTGGTCAGAGACCGGGCCACAGGGACATTGATCCTCAGAATCATCGACAGGTACAGGTATAGACTACAATACCTTGTGCACAATAGCACACTTTTATATAAACACACGTATGTGCTGATAATTGCATTCACACACACACACACCACTTAACAATGCAGTCTTTAAAAAGACTTTCAACAGTAAAACCATTTTATACTTCTCTCCTATATGACTTCAAAAACATCTAGAACAACCATACAGTACTTTACTGAATTTCTGCTTGAACGGAACAACTGGTCACGGACAGCCTGTCTCAGATTATTGTTTTTCAGCCCACAATTATTGTTTTGATTTGAGCAAATGATTAAGCTCGTATTTATGTATATTTTGACTCAATCCCTCGAAAAAAGAAACATTATTACTGGTATATAAAACAAAAACTGTCTACTTTTCTTTGTTTACTTGCCATTCAAAGTTAGATTAACAGATTTACTATTGGAAATACAGTAATTTAACATATTTAAGCATACTATAGTTGTAGAAAAAAAAAACATATAGCAAAATATCTAAACTTTTTTTTTAGCTTTTTAAAGAAAACCAGTTGGATGAGACCACTCATTTCTTGAATGCCAAAATGAGGCTTTACTGGGGGAGCCCTGTTTGGTGGCTCCCTGAAGCTAACTCTGAGATAGCTTCCCATACACAGTCATATCAGTCTTATGAGTTTTGTTGATTTACTGAGTACTGTACCTAGAGCTAGAACCTGGCCTTCCCCATAGAGGGAGAGAGAGCAGGGGATGGTTATGATCACCCTCACTATAAAAGCAACCAGAAAGCAGATGAATCAAAACAGAAAACTGCATGGTTCATAAAAATGAGTCACCAAAACAGTCAACAGACACAGCATGAGAATTGTTCAAAACGAAGTTGTTCACTCGAACCTGGGTATGAACCACTCTCCTAGGGTACATACACAGAGCTGCCAGCTAGTGGCGTCCTGGCAAGCTGATTCAGTTCTGATGCTGATGTGGCCATGGCCATTCTTCTTAACACATCCCACTTCTTTTTGAAGACGAATGACAGCCATCCTTTGGACATTGTCGTGCGAGGACCAGTTGTTGGAGTATCGTTCCTAACTTTGTTTTTGCTCATAGTTTGTGAACATAAGTTTATTCTATGCTACATGAGTTTAGGGCAAACCTTCCCTAAATGGTCGTTTAAAATTCCCCCTGCAAGGAGTTATTTTAAGTGTGTTTGAGAGTTCGCCCACAACAGGCCATGCCGCCAGGGGTCGAGAACCTCACCCTCGGAACTGTATGAGTCATGACTTCCAACTTTTCAGTTGAGACATCCTGTTTCTTTTATGTGGGGTGCAATCGGGGATGTGTGCTTGTCTATACAGTACTCTGCCGATGTCCTTTGCATCGATGTTTATACTTTAGGTTGCATTCGGTGTCAATTCTTCTCGAAAGCGTCCCTAGTGCTTGGGTGTCCTGCTTGGTTAGTTGTATTGAGGCCCTGGTAACTTCCCTGTGGGTCTGCAATGTGGCTCATAAAAGATCGACCTGTTGAGCTTCACTCACTACTGTACTTGTGAGTTTGAGGGAATTTTCAACTTGAGAATTTTCTGCTCCTAAATGCCACCTGTTGTTTGGGGGTTGCCCTCTGACCAGAGACATGTGACATTTGGGCTCACTATATTTTTGTTTTAACTTCAGCCTCTGTCTTTCTGTTTTTAATTTTTGTAGTGATGAGGCTCAACAGGCACATGCTGTTGCATCAGGTTTGTTTGCTAATTTGGTTTTGTGGCTAGGTATCTGAGTGGTTACTACAGAGTTGGTCCCTCGTTTTTGAGGTTCTGGTCTTAGAGGGAGGGAAATATCAGGGAAATGCGCTAAGTCATTACGACTGTATAGCACTTGGAAGGGGTCAGGATAAGGATTTGGGATGGGACAGGGGGAGGGAGGGGAAGGAATGGTGCCCAACTACTAGGATGGTCGGGGATTGAACGCCGACCTGCATGAAGCGAGACCGTTGCTCTACCGTCCAGCCCAAGTGGTCTTAAAGAGGTAAATATTAATTTCCCAGCTCCTTTTTCCTTCTGTCTCTTATATTTGCTGGACCTGTTGTCTTTTTTGCTACCCCCCCCCTTCCCTGCTCGTTCAAGGCTAAAGTGATGTTTCTGGGTTTTGGAGCTTGTGCTGCTTTTCCCATGAGAAAAATGGCAGAAGTGCCCCCAGAGAATGGGCTTGCCCTTCTCTGAGAGCACTCCTTTCAGTTTGACATTGGAGGCAGCTAAGCCATTGCTTCTCACCGGGTTTCCACAGCATACGGTTTTGTGAGGAATTTTATATTTGGATCTCTTTAGTTGGTGGTGGCACATTTCCCTTTTACTTGGCCATCTGGCTTGGATAACTTTATTTAATTGTGGAACATTTCCCTTGTTCTTGATGTCTGGTGTGAAGCTTGGCCCTAGGGATTTCATGGTGGGCATCCAGGGCAAGGGGAAACCTGAGGTGGTTATTTGGTGCCCTTCGGCCTTCTTGGACTCTACTTTCCTCTGTGGAGGATTTCATTCCACCCTGGGGGTGAATTCTCTTTTTTCTCCCTCCTTTTTGAGTGGGGTTCCTCGGATGCTCTTCCATGGGTCTGCTCCTGGGTCCCATTCAGTGTACCCAGTAGTTCCTGCTTCCCTCCGTCCATTTGGCTAGGTCGGGTTTGCAGCTCCTCCTGTGGTTCCTGGCCTTTGCTGTAGTTTGTGCCCGTCCTCTTTTGGGTTCGGGTTGGCTTCAGCTTTGTGGTTGCATTATAGTTTCCATATTTTCCTGGCTTGCAGACATTGTAACTAAGACTGGAGCCAGTTCTCGCTTTCAATGCAGGAAGGAGATGGAGAGCAAGGGTGAATGTCTAGTGTACTACAGCAGTAGTCCCATTGAGTCTTTTTTTCTGGGATCTCCTTTCTGGAGGTTTTCCCTCCAGCCCTTTAGCACTGTACAGAGGGAATCTACTGTACAGTACTTGTACATTAATTGGTGTGAAGCAAACTGGATAAATGCAGATACAAAGCTCTATTATATAAAATATACTGGTGCAATTATATTATATTTTTTGAAAACTATGCACCAATGTCTATCAAAATATAATTTAACCCCAAGAAAATGTAAGTAAAATTTTGCTACTAACCTGGTGGTCTTGAGCTAATCTTAATTAAAGGTGGAATTTGCTTCTTTGGCTTCTGTGGTGGGGATTGAGGGTCTTCATCCAAATCCTTATCATTTTCACATTGCGTATCTGTGCATACTTCTGATAACTTTTCTTGACTCACACAATAAATACCTCTCTGAGTGTTGGAGTCTCCATTGCCATCTGCTGAAAATTATGTCACTTTGGTAACATAAATACTGTACTGTACAGTGATAGCAAAATAACCAACACAAAAACATTGTACAGTATTAGTTATGGAATAAATGGAGTCCTTTATATGCAGGGGTCTCACCTTTAAAAAATTTATAATTATAATTGTGCTTAATTTTGCTCTTTTTTTTATCGAAAGCTTAGCTCTTAGCCAACATTTTAAGTTACATTTTAAATAAATTTACCATCTTCATATTTTTTGTTATTGCAAGGTTGCAATTGTTGTCCATGCCGTTGCTTGTTTTTGTGCGTTCTACTTTTTTGGTGTTTTTTCCTTCAGTAATGTGACTGATCTAGTATCCCTACTCCCTTATGCCTCTACTGAGGGAGACCAGATTTTGATCCTGGCCTCTGTTTGATGCTAATCATTTGATAGAGACTGGTGTGGTGACTGGGATTGAAGGACTCCAGGAGGGTAGCTTGGAGAGATACAGAGTGAAGCCCTCCCAGAAATGCAGGTTTCCACAAAATTCACCAATTAATTTTGGCTTGCCCCAAAGGCCCAGGAATAACATGTCATCCACTGTATTTATTTTGAACAAAATTACTATTGCAAATGCAATTGACACGGTAAAATCTCTAGGAAGAGATACAGCCTACTCCATTATCGCCTATTCTACTCATTCACATCTATGTAATCAAGAACTGCAGCCAAGAACAACAACTACAACTACTTCCAGATGTCTAGACAGTACTACCAGTCTCCTCCCTTCACGGCCCGTCACCCCACCTCACACCTGGGTCGCTGGGAGGCCACGCTCTCCCAAACAAGTAGTTCAAGTGAGCCGGTTCATAGTTAAAGAAGACATCAGCGCCCTCTGGCCGGCCGATATTCTGTATAAATAGGGCTACCAAGCTCTCCAAGATTCAGATTACTCCTGAGTGCTCTTGCTGAGCAGACCTGTTGACATACCCCGGTGTGGTAACAAGAGCTATTCAGTTTGACTCACGGTATTCCGCACCATATCTTATTTTGCACCTTAACGTAACGTAAATTTGATTGTTCATCTTGTTTGTTTTGCACAATTTGTATGAAAGCCAAGCCTGGATATTATTATATGTTTTGTAATTTGTTTAACTTCAGTTTTTGTTTTAAAGTAAAGTATTTTTAAATGTTTTTTTCCCTCTGCTTTATCCTACAGTTTGCCTCACTGTGAAGATACCTTTTGCAGTTTAACTTTTTTTTTTTTTTTTTTTTTTAATATTTTGTGACTGGCATTACAGACTGCATGACCACCAACGTTTACCGTCACACAATTAAGACTACAGGGGAAATATTCTGGTGTCAGAACATCAATGATGATATTTTGGTACAGTTGCACTTAAAAGTTTTCACTCAAATCTTACATCTTAAAAGTAATAAAAAATCTGCCAACATATGGCTACATGGATCAGTAACAAAACGAAGCTTCCTTATACAGTAGAACCTCGGTTGATGACCGTCCCTCTTTACAAATTTTTCAGGTTACGATCTCAATTTCTTCGTAAAATTTGACTCGAATGATGACCTTGGGACTTCATTACCTCGCTTAGCAACGAGTTTGTTAATACACGTATGGGTCAATCGAGTGTGTGGTTCCTGGTGGCACAGGCGAGGCACGCTTCAGTTTACCAGTGCCGCCCATCTAGTGACAATTGTGCTTTAATTTTTTGTAAGGAACTTAATTGTTTTTCTGCTTTTCTGGTTTTTGTACATAAAAGTAATTATTATATATCACACCATGGTCTCCGAAAGCATTTCAGCGGCCATCATTTGTGAAAAAGCAAGGCTATTGCATAGAGATCTTTTAAAGAAAATGCCTGGAATGAGTGATGCAGATATGAAAGCATTTAAGGCAAGCAGGAGATGGTTTGAGAAATTTAGAAAAAGAATTGGTATTAATAGTGTTGTGAGGCATGGGGAAAAACAAATGTCTATAGACAGATAGTAAGACAAACAAGCAGTGAGCCACAACCAGATCTTAGTGATTTGTCTGCAAAACATAGGAGAGAGTGTACCCCAGAAATGGCATCACTGCCTGATGGAAAGGGACTCCCCTTCCAAATACTAACACCTCTCCCCCCCCTCCCCCTTCACTGTCTTCCATACGCCAACAAGAGTCCTCAATAAAGATAAGATATACAGGTACTGTATTGTAGTACAAAATATGAGTACAGTGTACCTTCGTTTACGAATTTAATCCATTCCCAGAGATGGCTCGTAACCTGAAAATTCCTAACCCAAAACAAATTTTCCCCATAAGAAATAATGTAAATTTCATTAATCCATTCCACACTCCCAAAAATATTAACTTCAAAATACATTTCATACATAATAAACACAAATATTTTGTACTATAGTACAGTATGTAAAAGTCATAGCTTACCTTTATTGATGACTTGCTGAAAGACGGTGAGGAGGGGGGGAGGAGGAGGAGAGGTGTTAAGTGTTTGGAATGGGGAGTCCCCTTCCATTATAACATCAGGCAGTGATGACTTCTCTGGGGCTACTCTCTCTCCTACGTTTTGCCTGCATACCGCTAGGACCTGGTTGTAGCTCACTGCTCGTCCTTCTTACTAAGAACTTTTCCACAGAGACTTGTTTTCCCTGTCTTAACTTTGTCTGTAGTTAGACATCACATTGTCATTAAAAAGGTTAATGCAATGGCCTGCAACAGTTTTATCTGGGCGAGTCTTTTCAGCAAAACTTTTGCAGTTCTTCCAATACTTCACACATTTTCTTAATGAGGAAAGGACATCCTCTACTGCCTGTACTCACAACTATTTTTTTAGGTTGAATTTTACCACTGACTTTCTTGGGACCCATGGCATGATATATAATAATTACTTTTATGTTTAGAAACCAAAAGAGCTGAAAAAAATTAAATTCTTTACAAAGAATTCAAGTGCGAATGTTACCACGCGGGAGGCACTGTTAAACTGAGGTGCGATCGCCCGTTTCATCAGGAACCATGCACTCAGTCGACCCATACGTGTATCAACAAACTCAATTTTCAAGGCAGAGCTCATAAACTGAATCAAATTTTACGAAGAAAGCAAGCTTGTAACCCGAAAAATTAGTAAATAAGGGCATTCATAAGCCGAGTTCAGGTAGCAAATATGTACCACTACCAGAACTGTAGTATTATATATAAAATGTATTATGAAGTTAATATTTTTGGGAGTGAGGAACAGATTAATTCAACTTACATCAATTCTTATGGGAAAATTCGATTTGGTTTATGAACCACCTCTGGGAACGGATTAAATTCTTAAACGAAGGTACACTATACTATCATCTTTAAGTACTGTAAGCTTCAAGCCAATACAAAGGGTGTTTGCCCGATATTGCACAGAAACCAAGAATATACAATTCAAATTAAAACAATAAGGTATCTTTTCTGAGCTACCTAATAACCACAGGAACAACTATGCAATAAGAATCAACATGAATACTAGACCAACTTGTTGCATTTGAATCCTCTTCATTTTCATGGGTATTGTCGTCACTACTCTCAATGCTATCATCTTTGTCATGGTCTGCCTCACCATTTTCGTCGTCCTCCTCCTCCTCTTTGATAACCAAGTCCCCTTCTTCATCGTCAACATCATCATCTTGAATTTCAAGTTTTTCTCTGTCTCTATCTGCAAATAACAAATTAATAGCTCTGAATTTTTCTTCATGGTAAATTCAACACATTAAGATTATTAAAAAGCCATGTTTTGAGTGTACAGTATAGTATATATATTAAAAGATCTTTTCTCAGCAGGACACCTGGATGCTCTCTTAGGCAAGATCCTGCTGGCCCATGAACTGTCAGGGCACACTAACACAGTGCATTACATGAAAAATGTCTACTGGGTCATACTGGTGTAAAGACATTGGAAAATTACTCAATCCAGCCAGAATGACCTTTAACCCTTAAACTGAGCAAACTATTTCAATGCAGTGAATGAAGATTCGTAACAATTTTGTGTACAGTAATGGATGGCTAAGGGACATTAAGGTTTGTTATGGTATTAGACATGTGAAAATACAAGGTGAAAAGCAATCTGCTGATGCAAAATGTGCAGAGGAATCTGTGTCCAAATTTGAGATTGTGCAGGAAGTTTATCTCCTGAGCAAATTTATAGTGCTAATGAAATAAGCCTATACTGGCGTATGTTGGATGGTTAAACATACACCCATTAGAGTGAAAGTGATGGCTCAGCTTGATTCAAAGCAAATAAAGAAAGGCTCTGTACTCTGTTGTGCAAATGCAGCTGGCTCGCACAAATTACAGTGACTTGTTATTGACAAAAATCTAAATCAAGGTCATTTAAGGGTGTCAAGAATACTATCCCTGTGATTTATAAAGCTCAGCCTTATGGATACCTAGGGCCATTTTTCATGAATGGATTTTAGGTAATTTTGTACTCGAGGTGAAAACCATTGACTTGCCAGAGAACAGCAAAGTGGTGCTCTTTCTTGATAATAGTGCAACACAACTACGTGAAGATGAGGTAGTTAACCTTGAACTGCACAACACATCAATAGCTGTGGTGAGTAACTGTTGCAGAATTGTGCACCACAGCTATTGATGTGTTGGAGTACAGCGCAAGATTTAAAAGTCCCACGGCTACACAGGTTTCACATCAGCTTCCTCAGGGCTCTTGTAAACAGATGCCATTAAAAAAAAAACCTTGGGCAACATTCCCAGGTGTGATAACCTCAGTACTGAGTCAGCATCCAAGGCTGGTGCACGCAGCATGAGCTCACAGCACTGCTGTTCAGCTTGTGACCACAGCATTGCCTAATAAATGTAAAAATATGTAACTGGTATTATTTAGCGATGATAGTATTACAGAAAACTCGACTGATAAAAAACCAGGGTTGAATGTAATGAAACGCCATTTTCTGGGTGAATCCCGGAGGCTTCCCGGAGTTATCCATGGCTGATATGGATACCCTAACTATTTAGCATCAGTCGATGTAGGTGGAGTACTAGACCTAAAGGGGACCACGAGCCAGAACCTGGCCCCCCTCACAGAAGCACGAGGAACAATGACCCATAGAAATGCACATGTGATTTGGAGCATTCTATATCTGCCATCGACCGGGACAGGCACCCAGAAAGGTAAGCTCCACAAAATAAACCCCTATTCTGGTTAATAACAAAAATTGTCAAACGAGTGGACAGAACTCCCCCAAAAGAAAAACGAGCAAACAAGCATGACGTCACAAGAGCTGTGCCGCATGTCTGCGCAGCTCCTCCCCTCCCCAGGAGGGGGAAGGGGGAGCCCCAGACTCTTGTGCCAATGATCCTCCCCCAGTTCTAAGGCTGGATATCAAAAACACGAAAAAACTGAGACACGACCTGAGAGAACCGAACCCGTGAACAGGGAAGAAGGGAAACTGGGTCAACCCAAAGCGCATCCCCAGACACAGAAGCTGTGGCGCGCAGATAACGGCGGAGGACCGCAACCGGACATACCACACATGATGATGTGCCGACCTGACCAACTAAGCATCAACAACCGATGGACCCCTCCGGAAAGCAGCAGTCTCATTCTTCGCCAGAAAAGAGGGAGACGGCTGCAGACGAACATACCGATGACCGCGACCAAAAGAGCAAAAACCTCTATGCCGGAGAAGAGCATAAAGCTCTGCCACCTGACCCCCAGAGGCTAATGACAACAGAAAAAGAGCCTTAGCAAAACAATCCTGAACCGAAGGAACCACAACAAACCGAGAAGATAGATAGGAGAGCACTCTGTCCAAAGACCAGGACGGCTCAGGGGGGTGCATGAGCAGGCTGGAGGTGAAACAACGCACGAGACAGCTTGCGAAACGGTGTAGAAGTACTGTAACATCGATACTGAAAGCAAGCTACAGCGGCTCCGCCAGCGCCGCACGATACGAGCCAGCCTCGGAGCGTTCGGGGAAGCGACAACCCGAGTGCGTTGCAATAACCTAAACCCATCCTGCAACGAGCGTGCTGCCTGCACCCGAAGAAAATCATCATCAGTTTGGGTGAAATGAGTCACAAACAAGCAATAAAGCTCGCAGGATTCAGGGTCGAATGTGTCACTGACCCAACAGGCAGCATGACGGAGGCAAAAACTATGAGTGTTGCCCTGAGACAAGGGCACAGAGCAACCCTCAAACCCGCACAAAACGAGAGGGGACTCAGAGGTCTCCTCCGTTGGACCCGAGTGCCCCCGCAGGGTTTCTCAGGACCCCTAGACTGGGTCTGCTAAGGGTTATCCCAGGCAGGGTACTGCTAACTGGCACCCCAGACTACCAAGCAAACTGCTAAAAGCTGAACTCACAGGACGTGTCCATTCACGAGGGCGAAGCAGGGGGCACCACTATACAAAACGACCCTAATATAAAGGGGAGGGAGAACACAAGGCAGACCCCCCACCAGGCAAAAAGAAAAGAAAAACCTCGCAAGAGGACAACGTACCTGAAGAGAACAGAGCCGGCCGCTGTTAAGGTGAAAACTAGCTATGCAGTACGCCACGCCCTACCAGTGCTACAACTACCACTTACCCCAAGGCTAACAAGGGTGGAAACCCAGTACACACTCGGGGCGGCCAAACGCCAAGCACCGAAAGGCCAACAGAGGCAGACCCAAGGTGACTTGTAGAAGGGAGCCTCTAAGGCGGTACTTACAGGGCACTCGGGGAAGGTGACTGAGCACATGCAGCCCAAGTACCTGAGAATATCACTACCAGCTCACACGACCACCGTAAGAGCAGCACAGAGAAAACCGGAGCTGGAGCCACACGACTATGCACAATCCCATCAGCCGAGGAACTGAGGCGAGGATCGCCGGCGCGAAGGTCTGGGGCTCCCTCCTCTCGGGGAAGGGGGAGCTGCACAGACATGCGGCACGACTCATTTGATGTCATGCTTGTTTGGTCGTTATTCTTTTGGGAAGTTCTGTCCATTCGTTTGACGCTTTTTGTTAACTAGAATAGGGGTTTGTTTTGTGGCGCTTACCTTTCTGGGTGCCTGACCCAGTCGATGACAGATATAGAATGCTCCAAATCACATGTGCATTTCTATAGGCCATTGCTTCTTGTGCCTCTGTGAGGGGGGCCAGGTTCTGGCTTGTGGTCCTCGGTAGGCCTAGAACTCCACCCACATTGATTGATGCAAAATAGTTAGGTTATCCATATCAGTCATGGATAGTTCCAGGAAGCCGTAGGGGCTCCCCCCAGAAATGACAGGGATTCTGATAATAGGATGATTGTTCTGATAATTAGCGCTGTGCATAGTATGGTGGGAATCGTAATGCTGAGGAAGGGAGGTAGCTTTGTCTGCAGACTGTGTGTGACCACCTGTTATTGTCTAGAAACACCATATCAGCTTAGTGGTTCAGTATGGTGATCACAAATGTAGATACTTATATATAACATGAGTATATAGTGTAGTAACAGCACAAACAATATAGTGGAAGGAGGAATCTTAGTGAGGGAGGGGAGGCACGTTGGCTGACTGCATGTTGCGTCCTATGTTGCTATCTGAGCTCACCATACCAGCTTAGTTGTACAGTTATGGTGAACAAAGCGTGTAGATACTTACGTATAATGTGTGTATATAGTAATCACACCATAAACAGTATGGGTGAAGGAGGAATGATAGTGCGTCAGGCGTTGAACGAGTGAGGGAGGGAATGCAGCATCGACTCTGTGTCGTGTCCTCTGTTGCTGTCTGAACTCACCATACCAGCTTAGTTGCAAAGTTATGGTGAACAAAACATGTAGATACTTATATATAATGTCTGTATATGGTGAATAAAAGCAAAAACAGTATGGTGGGGGGAGTGTTGGTGAGTGAAGTGAGGTGAGGGAGGGAAGGTGGCATTGGCTGGCTGGTGTGTGGCAGCCACTCGTCATTGGTATGACTTACCATATGAACTTGGTGGTTTGTTATGGTGAACAAAACATGCAGATACAGTACTTATATATAACCTGTGAATATTGTGTAATAAAAGCAAAACTATTTGTTTATTGTTTTATGAACATAATAATTGAATCACTAATATGCACACCATAATTTTGAGAATAGCGATGATTCACACATTTTATTACATAAATATATTACACTACACACTATTGAATAATAATATCTTTGTGGCAATTCCCACCTGACAGCCCTGGCGGAGCTGACCGCCTCCGGCGATTGCTCTGTCAATGCCTCAATTTTGCCAGACTCCCTCGCCCTATTATAGCCCTATATTTTGGTTAATATAGGGAGCCGGTCGGCCGAGCGGACAGCACGCTGGATTTGTGATCCTGTGGTCCTGGGTTCGATCCCAGGCGCCGGCGAGAAACAATGGGCAGAGTTTCTTTCACCCTATGCCCCTGTTACCTAGCAGTAAAATAGGTACCTGGGTGTTAGTCAGCTGTCACGGGCTGCTTCCTGGGGGTGGAGGCCTGGTCGAGGACCGGGCCGCGGGGACACTAAAAAGCCCCGAAATCATCTCAAGATAACCTCAAGATAGCCAAAATATGCCACCTACAATTTTTTTCCCTGTGGTAAGGGAACACAAATGAACACTTTTATAAGAAGAAATTATATTTTTTTTTATTTTATTTCTTGCACCAGGATGTGTTGCAGGCTATAATCACAAGAGCAGCCCCAGGGGTTAAGGGCAATATGCTTGGTTCATTTTTGCAACCCAATGTAACTTTTTTTTTTTAATCCAACCCATGCACACTAGGTGCTTTGTCCCCATGTTCAAACGAATCATTTAGTTTTGAGCAATTCTTTTGTGGGTGTCAGCTGGATGTTATGATGCTTCATTTTCATGAACCATGCAGTAGTGTGTTTTATCTCGCCTTCTTTCCTTGTGAGGATGATCACAACAATCCCCTGCTCTCTGTGCTTCTATGAGGGGGTGCCAGGTTCTGGCTTTAGATTCCTGGTAGGCCAACAGAACTCCCAAGACTGATGTGATTGTATTTGAGAAGCTATCTCAGCAAGTTAGCTTCAGGGAGCAATCAAGGAACTCTTCACTTCAGAAAACCTTCAACTGACCTCGAAATATAGCATGATCGCAGTGACAATCCACCTGGCATGCATCAAAACCTACAGTCATTGACATATTTTGGTTAATATAGACATTGCAACTAGGGACTAGATTCTGGCATTAATTTATAGATCAACATCTCATCTTTCAGTTCACACTGTAAGTGTTTACAGAAGTTAATATTTTCATTAGTCATTTACTTGTAATGTTAATTAATCATTTAAGTGGATGAAGAGCAAAATTTACCATAATATCTATACCTGTACCAAGACTTAAAACTGCAACCATATAAAATTTTTGTTAATCTGGCATTATTAAAAAACAAGAGCAAATACCTTTTGAACTGAGCTCCAATGGCACTATTGGCCCTGTCTCCTGCTCTGCCACTTGCACCACAGATGCAGCAGAGTGAATGGTGACTGTCTCTGTACCTTCAGCATCATCACTACAACCAGAATCAACAAGTTGAGCAAGAGCCACACTCAGAGACACATGGTCCTCCTCGTCACTGTCATGCTGCGGTGCTGTCTCACCTTGCTCTATGGGAACCACAGCCTTGCTACTTTCACTTTGTGTACAAAATTGTTTAGTTATGCTATCCAGTAATCTACATGTGTCCTTTTCTGGTATGAGAGTATTTTTTATGTATATACTATCCCTAGAAGCTAAAGAATTTTCCAAAATATTGTTTTTAATTTGTCCTTCTGTCACTTCACTGTGTTCTTCTAGACTCTCACTGTTTTGACATATTTCTTGAAAATTACTTTTAGTACATGTATTATACTTAGGTTTTTTACAAGTGCCTGTGACCTCTCGCCCTCCCACATCTGGTAAAGGTATCTCTCTCGTCTCAGATACTTCCACACACTGAAATTGTGATTTTTCTATTTGTTGGTCACTACATAGCCTTTCTGTACTGTGATTCTCAACTCTTTCAGCACATCTTTCTATCACTTCTTCAGAGTCATCACTGTCATGTTTCTCTGCTTCAGAATCTTTAGCAGATTGAACACTTGACTTGGTTTTACTGTATGAGTGACCAAGTACATCCTCTATGTTTCTAAATGCCTCACTGGAATTATCATCTTCGGAAAAACCCTCTTCACTACCAGAATTACCGACTACTTCAACAGACTGAGAATCTGAAACATGATAGTCAGGAATTACCTCTTCAACAATTGCTTTATTAAGACACACATCGTCAGTACACAATGTTTCCTCTATTCCTCTACTCTTATCAACTACATCATTACATAAAGTACTTGAACTCATTTTTTTACAGCCTTCTTCCAAATAAGCAACACAAGGAATACCTGTTCTTTCATCATTGTCAATACACTTAGATGTATTTGCACAAATATTTTTGCAATCAATACTGGACTTATTATCTATGCATATCACTCTGTTTTCGGATTTGTATTCAGTTTCTGCATCCTCTTTCAGATTATTTTCTACAGATACAAAGGTCACTTTCTCCTTTTTTATATTCTCAGCTATTAGTAAGTCCTCCCTCACAGTCTCCCTATTTACACCTACATCTTTTACATCATCTTTTTTCTTAACCTTTCTTCTTGCATTTCCAGCCTCCTCTGGAGTGATGAGGCCTCTTTTAGTGCCCTGACATGCTTTGATTTTGGTCATACTCTTAACTTCCAGTTTATTTTGTGTTTTTTTCTCTCTCTCTTTCTTGAGAGATTTCTGAAAATTCCTCTCCTTGACATTTGATGGAACAGGTTTAGAAGACTTCTTGGGAACAGCCCAAACTCTGCGTTCGATGGTTGCTCGTCTGGATGACCTTCGTAGAATATTCCCTTCATTTTTAACAGTCTGAAAATAAATAGCTATTTAGAAATATTTGTGAGTGCTTCTGGATTCAACACATTTTAAATGCAAATCAATAATTAGAAAAATAGTTTCTGCAATTGAATGGATAACCTTAGCCATTCACAGTAGAATAATAAACCCCAGCATGTTTAAGTCTACCCATGTAGATGTAAATATTTGCTCAAACATTATACAGTATAGGATTTTGGGAACCATATAAATATCAAGGCAGTACTATTTTTTGTTGCGTCTTCTTTCTACTAAAACAAAATATTGTATTTGAAACATATAAAGTAATTATTATTTATCTACCCATAGAAGACAAGTGTTGAATATAATGAAATACAATTTCTGGGCAAGTCCGAGTGGTTCCCTGAAGCTATCTTGCTAAGAGGGCTCCCAACTACTTGGTCACATCGGCTGCAGGTTTCTTAGGCCTACTGGGAACCAGATCTAGAACCTGGGCCCCCTCAAAAGAGGAGCAGGAAGCAGATGACAGTCCATCAACTCATAGGGAATGGCATCCAGAAAGTCAGCAAACCAAAACCGGCAACTACTGGATTTAAAGTGAGACTGAAGTCTCGCAACCTGCCTAATGAACCCCCTAAACTATGTAAACAAATGATCTACTCTCTTGAAACTAATGTGTGCTTCTTCGCCCCACCTCTTCCACAAGTTTAGGGGAAGGGGTGGAGGAGGAGCCCAGGCCCTTCCAAGGCCTGAGCCCTCAGTCCTGGAGCAGATGAATACACAAGACCCCCATATGACAACCTGGAAAGGAGGGAGGGAGGGAAGAAATTAGGGAGCCATAGGGATAACTCAGAAATTGGCATTTTATTACATTCAATGCTGGTTTTCTGGGGAGAGCCCAAGAAGAAGTAGTGAAATGTGTTTGAGAGACCAAACCCCCACACTATGCAAGGAAGCTGAGGCCAGGGAACATTAACTAAATACCGGGCTGCCAAAATCCCTGCGCCTGAATTGAATATCAACCCATGACAAATCAGCAAAGACAGCCACTAAAGCAGCATACTTTCAAATACCATGGGCATGAGGGCTGACCTCAGGTTGGATAGGCTTAATGACACTACCTCTACCATTATTAATTTAATCCTTGACACTAACTTGTCAATGAGTAAATTAAAAAAAATCAAAACCAGTCCACCTGTTCTGGGGTTATTTAGGCTATAGAAAGGGATATAATTATAAACAATGTTAAGCAGCATGTATCATATATGTGAGGTACTTGTACGATTAGCTCCTTGGTGAACCAGGTAGAGGAACTAAATTATGATGTAAACAATGAGAATGAAAACCCAGCGTTCAATGTAATGAAATGTCATTTTCTGGGCGAGTCCCGGAGGCATCCCATAGCTTACCGGGTTGATATGTATGTATTAGACTGTGGCATCAGTCGATTCGATTTGAGTTCTTGCCTACCGGATTTAACACCATAAAGGTGTTTAGTTATATTTTATGTTACATACAACATGAGTCAGCCAGACAGGAATTGAGGCGCCAGACTGTCGGCCCGTAGTAATAAAAAATCACACCTCTAGAGTGTTAATGACCACAAGTTGACTAAGGGTCAGGTCATGTGAATTGACCTTGCTTCTGCTAAACTGATAATTGCAGCCAGGTAGCCGGGTGTGTATTTGAAACAAGCCACCATTTAAGGCGTGGTAGGTAGATGGCCTGGGACTATCTACTTAGTAAGCGGAGCTCTACTCCCGGTTCCCACATAAATACTCAGGGAACCGTACATACGTGAGAACAGACAGATCAGACACACAAGATTGAGCAGCCACAAGAATTAGATAGCTGGCCAGAGGCTTCAGCCGCTAGACTGGCCACCCTAGGCCAGAAGGGGGACTCTGTCTGTCAACTGTTGCTCCCCCCCTCTCTATTCAACTTGTCTCAATCCTTGGTGCGTTTGAACATTAAAGTGACTTATTTCGTGTTTTCCAAACTTAGGGTATTGTGTGATTATTAGGGGCGGACAGCCATAATGTACTCAATGTCTTGTGTGGTGACTCACATTGTATATTAATCTTGACATAGTGAACATTAAGTTAAATTGCCTGAATCATAATACTTATATTAAATATAATTGATGAATTTATTGTTTAAATTGTCTGTGTTCCCTAGACCTTGTATTTTCTGATATATTGCAAGCTGGAGTGTAGAGCACTCTGAGTTTACTGACTTAAAGAGTATGAGTACATGCTTAGAGCAGATACATTTGATACATGCTAAACTTTTGATAACAGCTTAGAGTACAGACAAGGTACATTCCTTGTTTTGTATGTACTTAGCTAGAATGGATGCTGGCAGCCCTTTCTACTACTACTTTCTTCCTTATCTACTACTCTACTAACTTCTACTCCTCTCCATGTTCTCAGTCTCTCCCTCCGCATCTTTTCAAACTTTCCCTTTCACCTGACCATACTCCTGGCTACTCCCATACTCCTCCCACCTTCCTTCTACCTCTCTAATTCCCTCACCCCATTTAATCCTTTAACTGCGCAATGTGCCTGCAGGCCTACGTTTGGGGTGCGCTACGCGCCTCCAGGTATTTGTATTTTTCACATTCCATTCAAAACTCACGTGGCTACATGGGGTTCACATCAGCTTCCTCAGGGCCATCATGCTTGTTTGCTGGTTTTCGGATTAGGAGTTCTGCTTGATAGTTCGGTTTTTGGTAGCAATTTTTAACCAGGTGGTGTTTGTTTTGGGACACTTACCTTTCTGGGTGCCTAACCCGGTCGATGGCAGACATGGAATGCTTCAAACCACATGGGGGTTTCTACAGGCCACTGCTCCTCGTGCCTCTCTGAAGGGGCCAGGTTCTGGCTCGTGGTCACCGGTAGGCAAGAACTCTAATCGAACTGATTGATGCAACGGTCTAATATATACATATCAGCCCAATAAGCTTCGGGAAACTGGAGGGGCTCTCCACAGAAACCAGGACAATTATAAAGTAATCAGAGTAACTTGGTTGGTGCTCAATGTGCACAAACTACAGGTCAGTATACTGTCCTGGAATGGTCTTCATACGCAGTTCATTAAAAATAAACAATGACAATGATGGATCTTACTTTGTTATTCCTGGTTTTGTGAGAAGCTTCCTCTTTGTGTATCTTGTTAGGTGACGGATTGCCGGTTACAAGACAGGAACGAGGTCTTGCCACACCAGTGGTTGGCGGTTCATCTACTTTATACTTCATCGTTACCTTATGAAAGGAAATACAGTTTTATAAATGGTACACAAGACCTTTAAAATGCTTCTCTACATGTTTGGAATATAGCATATGATAAAATGGGTAGAGCTGAGAGCTCAAAACAAATCATATAGGTTAGGTTAGGTAGGGTTGGTTACGTTCGGCCATATATCTACGTTAGTTTTAACTCAAATTAAAAAAAGCTTAAGTCATACGTAATGAAATGGATAGCTTTGTCATTTCATAAGAAAAAAATTAAAAAATTTATAAATTCAGAAAACTTAGCTTACTAGGCAAATTGGGCCTTGCATAGTAGGTCGAGTACTGCATTCTGGCTACTAGGTGTACACACACACACACACACACACACACGTATATATATATATATAAAACTGAAAACTCACACCCCAGAAGTGACTCGAACCCATACTGCCAGGAGCACTCTGCATCTGGCGTACAGGACACCTTAACTACTCGACCAACATGACCGGTCCTCTTTTGTCCGTACATACTTATACTTTCTTATACTTAATGAACCCCATCTTTGACACATCAGTGTCGACACGAAAGCTGCCAAATGGAGGAAGGGAGGGTGCCACGGAGCCTCTGGGGCTCACCCAGAAAATGGCGTTTCATTATATTCATTGCTGATTTTCTGTGGGGAGCCCCTTCGGGTCCCTGAAACTACATAACCAAAGATCAGAAAAAGAAGGACTTACCCAGGTGGCGGTTGCCACAAGCTTCTTAACTCAAAGGCCAAACAACTGGCTGCAACCTGTGACCCAAAGCCAAAACCTTCAAACTCCCCGCGCCCGAATATCAGCCCAAGACAAGTTGCTGAAGACGGCAGCTAAAGCAGCAAACTTCTGAATGTCATGGGCACGAGGATAGACTGCAGGCTGGCAAGACTTAATAACCCTACGGACAACCTGGTAGACCCAAACCCTGGAACAGGGAACGAGGGAAACCGGATCAACTTAAAGCGCATCCCCGGCCACAGAAACCGAGGCACGCCGGTAACTCCGAAGAGCCACAACCGGAAACAAAACATGATACACCCCCGGCCTGATCAACAAAGCATCAATGACTCAAGGACCCCTCTGGAAAGCAGCTGTCTCGTTCTTCGCCAGAGAAGGAGGAGGCTGCAACCGTACAAACCAACAACTAGGATTGAAGGAGCAGAAACCCCTGCACTGGAGAAGATCATGAAGCTCACCGACCCAACCCCTAGAGGCCATTGCCAACAGAAACAAAGCCTTGGAAAAACAATCGTGAACCGACAGGGCCAACACAAACTGAGGAGAAGACAGATATGAGAGCACCCTGTCCAAGGACCAGGACGTGGTAGGACTCTCCTACTACCTACTCTCCCGTGGTAGGACTTCAACTGAGCCAGAACCCAAAGCAACACCTGGACCAGGGAAAACAGGTACAGTTAACCCCACCTCAACCAATCCTGCCGAAAGGTGTCCACCGTGAAAGCTCCGCGGTCGGAGAAGAGCACCACATATATCAGATGTCTCAACCAAGCCGACACAAAAAGGTCCACCTCGTGAAGCCCATACGTCTGGCAAAGCCAGCTGAAGGAGTTGGCAGCAACCGTCCATTCCGTGGACAGGGGAATGAATTGAGACAGGCCTTCCGCCAGGACGTTGCACACTCCCGAATATGAACTGCACAGAAAGCCAAACCCAGAGAATCCAGCAGATGAGCCACTCGAAGCGACCAGCCCCAAAGAGGCAAGGACCAAAGAAACCCCCACGGTTCAGGCAATGAACCACCAAAGAACAGTCCAAATGGAACCGAACCCTCCGAAGTGACAGCCATACTACCGCAAACTACCGCACCGTGCTGTGATCCCGCCAGCCGGCCTGGTGAGCACTGGTCACAAAGCCACAGCTGAGATGACGCGTCTGTGAACATATGGAGTGAGGGCTTGGATAGGCGTCAAGGCACTGATCCCCGAAAAACCAGAAGAGGAAGTCGGCTACGCAGCAACCGATGCAAGGCCCCCAGAGGCTGAACCCAGTGATCGTGAGAGAGAGAGACGAAAAGGGCATTTCCGAAGGCAGCAGATAAGACGCCGAAGTCAAACCAGATCCAGCGGGTAAACAAGTATAGTGATGTTCAGACTCCAGCACAACTGCTCGAACAACCACTCGAGTCGAGTACAGTACAAGTTCTCTGAGCCACTACAAATAAACCACAAGAGATAGAGACTTTTTATTTGGATTTTTGTGTTTTCTGGATGCTAATTAACAATGTCAAAAGAAGAGAGAATTTTTCAGAATTTATTTTTTGTGAATCATGGTAATGTCAGCTATTAATTTAACAGTTGCATAGCCCAGGGGTTACAAAGAGCAATGGTCATTGGGAAAAGCCCTGTGGAACACCACTTTCCACTCCACTTCAGCCTGACATATCTTCTCTGACTATGACCAATTGTTTCCTGTTTGTCAAGTACTCCTGTACTCAATCCAGTGCCTTTCCTTTTATCCCATTCTCTAGCTTGAGTTTTGGTCTTTTGGGACGAACTGCTTCAAAAGCTTTTAGGTAATCTACCCATCCTTCCTTCTCTTGTCTTATTTTGGTGACCCTGTAAAAGAATTCAATTAAATTTGTTAATCATGATTTTTCATTCTGAAGTTGTGTTGAGCCTCTGTTACAAAATTTACTTGCCAAATGTTCTACAATCATTTCTTAGATGACATTTTCTATCCTGTTGCATAGAATACATGTTAATGACACTGGTCTATTGTTTAGTGCTTCATGTCTGTCCCTTTTCTTGAATATTGGAGTGGTGCCCAACCACTTGGATCATCTGGGATCCTGTAGGAAACAGTACAGGGAAATGAGAGGCTTTTGTCAGGGATACTATTATAAATGCAACTCAAAAGGAAGCCCCCAACAATAAATGAACTTTTTCAATAATAAATGCTGGAAAGCAGCTGACATGGTGTAATCAAGGAAGTAAAGAAGCAGAGTGCTTAAGCATGATGGCATGGAAAAATTACAGGAAATTTCAAATAACAAGAGGGTTTCCAGAGGTGACAGGAATAAGTACCTCAGAGTGAGGAAAGCAACAGTTATAAAACAAACAAGTTAGAAAACGATACACACACACACACATATAAGATATTATATATATATATATATATGTCGTACCTAGTAGCCAGAACTCACTTCTCAGCCTACTATTCAAGGCCCAAATTGCCTAATAAGCCAAGTTTTCCTGAACTAATATATTTACTATAATTTTTTTCTTATGAAATGATAAAGCAACCCTTTTCTCTATGTATGAGGTCAATTTTTTTTTATTTGAGTTAAAATTAACGTAGATATATGACCGAACCTAACCAACCCTACCTAACCTAACCTAACCAATATTTATACGTAAGGTTAGGTTAGGTAGCCATAAAAAGCTAGGTTAGGTTAGGTTAGGTAGGTTAGGTAGACGAAAAAACATTAATTCATGAAAACTTGGCTTATTAGGCAAATCGGGCCTTGAATAGTAGGCTGAGAAGTGCGTTCTGGCTATTAGGTACGACATATATATATATATATATATATATATATATATATATATATATATATATATATATATATATATATATATATATATATATATATATATATATATATATATATATATATATATATATATATATATATATATATATATATATATATATATATATATATATATATATATATATATATATATATATATATATATATATATATATATATATATATATATATATATATATATATATATATATATATATATATATATATATATATATATATATATATATATATATTATATATATATATTATATATATATATATATATATATATATATATATATATATATATATATATATATATATATATATATATATATATATATATATATATATATATATATATATATATTCAAGATTCTCAAGGGAATTGATAGGGTAGATAAAGGCAGGCTATTTAACACAAGGGGCACACACACTATGGGACACAGGTGGAAACTGAATGCCCAAATGAGCCCCATAGATATTAGAAAGAACTTTTTTAGTGTCAGAGTGGTTGACAAATGGAATGCATTAGGAAGTGATGGAGTGGAGGCTGACTCCATACATAGTTTCAAGTGTAGATATGATAAGAGCCCAGTAGGCTCAGGAACCTGTACACCTGTTGACGGTTGAGAGGCGGGACCAAAGAGCCAGAGCTCAACCCCCACAAGCACAATTAGGTGAATTAGGTGAGTACACACACATACACAGGCGGAAATCCACAGAGAAATGGAAAAGGAAGATGAACGTTTCGGTCAACACCAGACTAAAAGAAATCACAAAGAGAGAGTGGAGGCTACCACTAGAACCTGACCACAATCTCCTGGGAAAGAATTAACCAGAAAAAGGCATAGATTAGCTTAGAATGGTCAAAAGGATTTAAGCGGTAAAAATAAAAGATTTAAGAAAAAGCTTCATTGAACACAAAATATATGAATGTAATATTGTTATGAGACATTGTAACTCTCCCTATCATAGTTTTTTCTTAAACTGTTGTGCAATATTGTAACTTAAAACTGGGTCAAGTTTGTACATACCAGTTATAATATTGAGAAGATTTGGACACTGATTTGGGCAGACTCAATTAAATTCCGTTCCACAAAGCCATTGCAATTGGTAATGCTTTTGTTTTGAATTTTAGATAACCAGATATAAAGTAAGAAGGCACATGCTGCAGCTGGACATGGCTAAGGCAGTTTAAACAAAAACAGGCTCTTACCATGAATACTTAGAGAAGGATCAGAACACTTGTGTTGGCTACTTACTATAATATTATGTTATTTTTAAGTAACTGGAAATGGGAGAATTATAATGTCACTCAGTCATTCATGACTAAGTCTGGAAAGTTCAGATGTATATCACCAGACTAGTTCCAGAGCTAAGAGGTATGAGTTAGTCTACACAGAATCTAAAGAAATTAGATCACACAATACTGGGAGAAGAAACACAAAGCAAGATAGGTACATAATAAGTCCTCAAGAAATTAACAAGACAGACAAGTAGTTCTCAAAGGCATACAAAGCTTCAAATATAGATACGACAGTGGCGAATATGCTCAGGAATGTGTTCAGCAGTTAAAGGTCCAAAGGTCAGACAGAAAAGCTCAATCCCCTGCTGGCACAGTTATGTTAATACAATTAGGTTGGTACCAGAATGTAGTTTACTTCATCAACCTTAAATCACACACAAATCATCACTGTATATGCCACAGTCATTACAGCTGGTGTCCATTGAGTCCGTCCGTCAGGGTGTGGACACACGGACGGCTCTACCCTCATCTTGACAACTAGCTCTGACACAGCCCAGTGCCACCAGGCGAATCCCACCTTACACACACGTTTACTCTGTTTCCTGCATCATATTGCATTACGTTTCTTTTCAGCATGAGAAACAGATCATAAATTTGGTGCGGGTGGGGCCAGTAGGTGTTACTTGACCCTCAAGCACCTGCTGCTTGTTATCTTGGTCATGAGGTCACAGAATTCCAGTGGCCGTGCCAGGTCATCTCAGAGATGTCACAGACTTTCCCATAATCATCCTTAACACTCTGCTGACAGCGTTATAGACGCGTAGTAGGTGTCATGTGGAAGGTTATGACATCCAAAAGGAAGCGTGAGAGGCAGTGGTGAGGGTGGGAAGGCTATAATACCAGAGGACATCCACCATTGTTTACATACAGAGGGCAGGCCTGGTCCGCCTCGCTCATATCGCTCTCACAACATTACAATATGAGCCTTCCGCACGCCGCTCTCACTCACTTGTTTCTTCCAATTTTTATTTTAACGCTGCTGTTCTGCGGCGGAATACCGTAAAACTTACTTTTTACGGCGCTAGAACTATTAAAAAATTCCCATGTCAGGCGAGAGGTCGGGCGGCTGGAAGCGACGAACGTTCCCCGGGACGGCCATTTTTAGCTCCGGGGGAAAACCTGGAGCAGAGGCGGCTGCCACGCGGACCTCCGCTTTCCCGGAGGCTGTGGCGGCGGCGGCTCCTGCATCGCCGCCACCGCCAGTCACAGCCCCGCCGCGACACCTTATCGTCTTCCATGGTTCTTTGCCTTATTTTATCTTTAATCTATCAGCTTAGGAAAGTTTAAACTCAATTTTAGTTTCTAGTGATTTGCGCAGTTGCCGGCGGGTGACGGGCGGAGGTGACAGCTGTACTGCGCATGCGCTGACCGCCATATTGTTGCCTCGTGATCAAAACACAGCTTGTCAGGATTTTGCTGCAAATAACTTGGCTTACAGTCAAACAAAACAAGACTATGTGAGTATTTCAGCCTTACGTCTACACACACAAGGTTACAGAGAGATGTCTAGCAGAAACTCTCCCAATATTAGGCATTCGTGTGAATATATACATGCTTGCAAGTAACTGCCGCCATGTGTGTGTAAATGTGAAGGGATATTTCAACGCACGTAATGCTTGCCACTATTGCTTGCTGCGGGGCAGGTCGGGTCCTGGACCCGCCTCTCGCCTGGAGTGCAATATTTTACATGCATTGTCACCTTCCATACTAGCCGAGAATGGGAGAGGTGGTGGAAAATGGGTAACCATGCAGGGAGGCACCCACCACTGTAGTGGGGGTTGCCTACTTCATCACCCTCGTCGCCATCGTCTTTATGACCCATTTTCACAATATAATCGTCTTTGTAGGAGTCTACAAACAGCTATTTCACAAGAGCTTAAGTAATGACTGACTTTGAATCCAATTGTTTGACATGCAATGTTATGTGATGTGACTGAGCTTGCAATAGTGTGTGTGATGCACGGTGGTGTGTGTGTGTGTGTCCATGTGTCCACTAGTGTCAGGTCAACACTACCTCCCACTCACCACCTACACCACTGTACTGTGTCTTGAGCAGTGTAGGGGGGAGACTGTGATGTGCTTACATGCCTTGAAGTAAACAAGAGCATGATATAAGGCAAGTTACCATTGATAATTGTGTTGAGGACCAGAGGATGATGACACCATCATCATCAAAATCTCCTGGAGTGTGTGTGTGTTCATGCCACAGTACCTGTGAGGGCTTTTATTTTGCTAGTGTTTGACATTATTGTATAGTAAGCAGTTGGTTGCTGAGATGGTGTTTTGCATTGTTCAGGATTTCCTTCCTGGTTTTGTATTGGGTTTCTGAGGCCTGGCCTTCACATAAGTGAAGATTATAGGAGCTACAGTTAAATGGTAAGAGTACATTAATATAATCAATAACTAATGGGTAACAATATGAAGAACTATAGATAATGAACAGTAAATATAGGTAATAGTTGCATAAGCTTATAGTTGATAGGTGTAGACCTATATAAGAGGTACAGAATACATTTTTAATAATTTCCACTACTGTCCAAAGGATGGGTATTGGAGGCCTAATAAATGAACTAAACTATGTGATATACCATATATATAATACTAGTATCTATGATTGATGTATATAAAATAAATATATGAGGTAGTGTTAATAGATTTGTATTAAATATAGATACTGTAGTAGATAAGGTACAGATTAAAATATTTATAGTAAGTACAGTACATATAATGTTGTAGACTAGTGTGGGAGATGTAAAGATAATACAGAAGGGCAGATGATGTAATGCAAATACTAAAGGTATTGCTAGCTACTGTACAGGGTTTCAGTACAGGATACATTTGGCAATGAAGATAACAGGAGTCATTTCTAACTTGTATAGCTTGCTGCATACTCTTAATGCTTTTATATTGATGGTGATTTCTAAGCTGCTGCGTATACTGTATCTAGCTATTATCTGTAAGCCTCACAGTCAGAATTCTTTTTGGCAGTGCACTTGTTCATTTTGGCATATGGAAATGATTTGTACCAAATAAAATAAGAATAAAGTATTTTAATTTTAAACTGATAATGGGAAATAGAAGAGGCAATAACATGGTGAGGGACTGATGATGTGTTATAAAGAGTGGGGACAAACAAATGATAAGGTTTATTTGTATTATGACGTTTACTTGTAAAAGGCACTACATACTAGTAATACAGTACAGTTCTTAATACAGTTATGAATGAGTAGTTTTGCTTTTGTTCAATTATGTAGTTCATACCTATCCTGTGAGCAATAGTGAAAACATTACAGAGGCACACTGGCTCAGGAACTCTCCCCCAATATTCACATAGATAATCAAGTTGCATTGATGAAATAGTTAAACATACTGTAGTCTATTTATATAGTTTCAGTTAGTTTATTAAAGCCCACATACCCTCATCCTGCAATTTTTGCAAAAAGGTCACATAGTTGCACAGAGAGGTTTGGAACTTGACCCAAAAGTCCCTTAAGCTGTGAAATTCATATTAGGCTACACTGCATTCCTATATGTTTATCATGTACAGAGGTATACAGGTACAGAACCTGTGTTAGTATAACTAAGCTAATTTTTTATAAGGTTACAAGGGTACTAATCTAAGTACAGTGCAGTAATGTATTTACAGGTAATATTACAATGATTATGAAATGCATAAAATAATTTTGTATACTGTACTGTACACGTATAGCCTATGGGCACAGTAGTACAAGGTGATAAATTTGATGCATTACCTACAGTAAGCAAATTTTGGCTACCTATATAAGATTTGTGTACTACTGTATGTCATTTAGGATTAAATACTTACACATTAGTGATGCAATTGTCAATTTGTTTTTCTGCATTCAGTACTGTACAGCATCCTTTTTCAGTCCTACATGCTTGAGTGGCATCTGGTGCCAACTGTATTACGTGTGTTTCTTTGGGGCTTTTCTTTCGTGCTCCTCCATGACTGCCTTGTCCTGGCTGCTGCTCCACTGTCGATTGGTTATGTGTTGGCCCGGGTCATATGGCAGTTTCTCAAGCAATTGTGCGGGAGTCTGCACTTTGCTGTCCTTATGTATCCTCTGGTCAAGGTTTGGGTTCGGTGCCTGTTCTGATTTCTCCAGTGCAGCCTCTTTCACTGCCGTAGCAATCACTGGGTGCAGACACTGTTGGCCTCATGCTGGCTGCTAGGTCATCGGCTTCCTCATCAGGGTTCTTGGGATTTGGTTACCTGGTGCCTTCCTCCGCCCTTGCTCGATGTCTTCCTAGACTCCTAAGGTCTGGGCTGAGGCTGTGTGATCAGTGCTCACCAAGCTGGCTGTTTTTTTTTTTTGTTCTCCTCTCCTTTGTTGGACTCACAATACAGTGCTGGAGTTTGCAGCCATGTTGCCAATATGGGTTAGGAACAGGGCACGCCTGCCTCTCACAATTGCTAGATTACTATGACATGGCCTTAAATGCCATGGATGACAAGAAAAATGCAGATGCAATATACTCAGACTTTTGCAAAAGCTTTCAATAAATGTGTCAATGATATTCTTGCACACAAAATGCACTTAAAAGGAATTACTGGAATAGTAGGGAGAAGGATTTTTATCTTTCTAATGAACAAAACCCAGGGTGTAATAGTAGGAAAAGTAAAATATGGATGGTTCACTGTGAAAAAGCTTTGTCCCTCAAGGTATCTGTGCTTGCTCTGGTACTTTTTCTCATCCTCATATCACACATAGAGAAGGATACAAACTATAGTACTGTATTATCCTTTGCAGATGACACTAGGATTTTCATGAGCATAGACAATATAAACACACAGCAAACCACCTATCTGATGTTAATCAAGTTTTTCAATGGGCCACAGAAAATATGTTGTTAAATGAGGATAAGTTCTAGTTAAAGTACTGTACTGTGATATGGAAAAAACTAAAATATCAAAACAGAAACCACATAAAGCCACGTAAAAGATTTGGGACCAATTATGTTCAAAGACCTTACTTTAAAAAAAAACAACAAAGTAGATGTTATCTTTCAAACGAGATGCCACACCAGTGCTGATACTTTTTAAGACACTAGTGCCCTCTACGGTGGAATATTGTGCATACTAAATGTCCCATTCAGAGCTTGAGAAGTTGCTGACCTGTAGAGCATGTTAAGATCTTTTACTGCTAGAATTCACTCAATAAAACATCTAAATTATTGGGACCTCTTAAAAATCCTAAACCTCTATTACCTAGAGTGCAGGTGGGAGAGATACATAATAATATACACTTGGAAAATACTAGAAGGACTGGTTCCAAATTTGCACACAGAAGTAACACCATATTAAGATGGAGATGTACACCCATGTTTCAACACCTACATCAGAGGAGCTCGAGCATATTTCAACAATCCTAAATATTGCAGTACAGATTGATAAAAGTGAGTGGTGTCCCAAGGAACATAAGGGTGTTGTACTTTTGAAAGATAGGAGTAAGATAGGTGAGGTAACACAAATGTGCCAGGGGAAGTGAAAAAATTGGATGAGAAAAAGTTGCCATAGTGTTAACAGTGCAACAACAACATTCAAGATGGCCGCCGGCAAGAGGAAAAACAAAACAGAGCATGATTTTGGGGATTTCAATGAGGAAAGCATTGCTATAAGCAGTCTTCACAACAAGTTGGCAAAATTAGATATCATAGTGAACTGTCATGTAGAAATAATCAGTAAATTGAGAGAAAGTAATGACCATTTGAGTAGCAAAGTTTTAGGCCTTGAGGGTTTAGTGAAAGATTTGTGCAAGGACTAGAATCAATTGGAAACAAATTGCAAGGCCATGGAAGAGGACAATAAACTCTTGAAAATAGCTTTGGAAGAAGTTAAAGCAAATTTAAACATAAATGACTACAATTGGTTAGGTAAGGAAATTCAACAAGAAAAACAGATTTTGTCAGCACAGATGGAGGAAGTTACACAAGGAATAGAACAGTGCAAAAAGGATATGCAACTCACCTGTACACAAGTGGCCAAGGAGAAGGGAAAAATAGAGGAAGCAGTAAAGGAAGCCAAACACGGCAGCAACCAGGATAAAACAAACATTAGGCTGGAGTGAGAAAGGAACTAGTATCTAACCCGAAGCTGGTGCAAAATACAGTTGTTTGAAGTCCCTAATAATTTTTGGTTGCAAAGAAAAAGAGATAACATCTAAGTCAGAAAGAGCTGTAGAAGAAGTGAAAGTAGTTGATAAAGTTGTTGGCCTCGTGAAAGGTCTTACTATCATAGAGAATGTCTGCGACTACAGGAGGATTGGAAGGTGCGTAAAAGGGAAAGATCAACCTTTGAGAATCACCCTAAAATGGTACCAAACATATGGAAGATGTACTAAGGAATGCTAGAAAATTACAAAGTGATGATGGGAAAGTATGGTTGTTAAGACAAGATCTTTTAAAAGAAGATAGAGAGAAGCTGAAACTGAACCTCATAGAGGCAAAACATCTAAATGAGAGCAGAAACGAAGAAGAAATCAATTCTTTTTTTTTCTACAAAGTGATAGGGGTAGGCAGGCCAGTAAAGTGATACAAAAAGGCAAGCCAACAAAATTGCTAGAGAAAGGGGTAGTGAAGAATAAGGAGAGGGGGAACTTGTTCCTGAAAATTGTATACACCAACGTAGATGGAGTGAGATCAAAGATACTGCAGTTAGGTGATGTAAATACAGCTGCAGATGCCAGACGTTGTTGCACTCACTGAGACAAAACTTGGTGATACGGCCCTGTTTGAAATGGCTCAAGGGGCTACTCCATTTGGAGACGGGTCTCCGTTTGAGACTAATGATCATAAATGCATATAGTCCACCGCCAGGCAACACACATGGACAAAGGAGGAGCTGGATAATAAATGAGAGGGTCTTATAACAATAATGAGAGTGAGTATAGCGAGAGTGGATAAAGATAGATCACGACTGTTGGTAGTCGGCGACTTAAACTTGAAGTCCATAGACTGGGAGGCATATGAAGCTAGAACAGAAGACTTCTGGACCTGAAGATTCGTAGACCTCATTCTGGAAACATTCTTGTATCAACATGTTACACAAGCTACAAGGATGACGGAAGGGGGATGTTCCCTCCATGCTAGATTTGATATTTACCAGGAAAGAGGAAGATATATTTAACATTCAGTACCTTCCTCCCTTGGGTAAAAGGGACCATGTCTTTTTGGGAATAAAATATGCAATGTGTTATAATCTGGAAGAAAATTAGGTGGTTGAAGCTGTTCAAAAACCTAACTTTAGGAGAGGACATTATGGGGATCTTAAAATTTTTTTTAATGAGTATAATTGGACAGACTTGTTGCTAGGCAAGGAAGTAAATGAGATTATGTCAAGTTTTGTGAAATATATGATACAGGCACTAAAAAATTTATACCAAACCAAAGATGCAGAACCAGGAAACAGGATTGGTTCAACAGAAATTGCGAGAGGGCCAGAGACCAAAAGACAAAAAACCAGCGTTGAATGTAATGAAACGCCATTTTCTGGGTGAGACCCAGAGGCTCCCCGGAGCTATACAGGGCTGATGTGCATATATTAGATGGTGGCAACAGTCAGTCAGTGGAGTTCTAGGCCTACCGGTGACCAGAGCCAGAACCTGGCCCCCCTCAAGAAGAGGCACAAGGTAGCCGGTCGGCCGAGCGGACAGCACGCTGGACTTGTGGTCCCGGGTTCGATCCCGGGCGCCGGCAAGAAACATTGGGCAGAGTTTCTTTCACCCTATGCCCCTGTTACCTAGCAGTAAAATAGATACCTGGGTGTTAGTCAGCTGTCACGGGCTGCTTCCTGGGGGTGGAGGCCTAGTGAAGGACCGGGCTGTGGGGACACTAAAGCCCCGAAATCATCTCAAGATAACCTCAAGATAATAGGGAAGATAAGAAACTTAGATGATTGCCGTGCCCTTCAAGAAGACCTGGACAAAATAAGTATATGGAGCATCACTTGGCAAATGGAATTTAATGTGAATAAATGCCATGTTATGGAATGTGGTATAGGAGAACATAGACCCCACATAACCTATAAATTATGTAAGAAATCTTTTAAGAATTCTGATAAAGAAAGAGATCTAGGGGTGGTTCTAGACAGAAAACTGTCACCTGAGGACCATATTAAGAACATTGTGCGAGGTGCCTATGCTACACTTTCTAACTTCAGAATTGTTTTTAAATACATGGATGGAGAAATACTAAAGAAATTGTTCTTGACTTTTGTTAGACCAAAGCTGGAATATGTAGTGGCTGTATGGTACCCATATCTTAAGAAGCACATCAACAAACTGGAAAAGGTGCAACGACATGCCACGAAGTGGCTCACAGAACTGAAGGACAAGAGCTGCAAGGAGAGATTAGAGGCATTAAATATGCAAAAACTAGAAGCTAGAAGAAAAAGAGGCAATATGATCACTACGTACAAAATAGTAACAGGAATCGATAAAATTGATAGGGAAGAATTCACGAGACCTGGAACTTCAAGAACAAGAAGTCATAGATTAAACTAACGAAACAAATCGGCTGGAGAAATATAAGAAAATTCACTTTTGTAAACAGAGTGGTAGATGGTTGGAACAAGTTAGGTGAGAGGGTGGAGGCCAAAACCGTCAGCAATTTCAAAGCGTTAAATGACAAAGAGTGCTGGGAAGACGGGATACCAGGAGCATAGCTCTCTTCCTGTAACTACACTTAGGTAATTACTTAGATAATTACATGAGACCAGAAGGCATGGCAGGATGTGCAAAATAGTCCTATTGAAAAGCAAAGCTGCAGTAGGCATAAACTGTGAGAGAACTCAGTCAACATCAAAGGCCCAAGACTTTTCAACACTCCCTCTAAAACATACAAGGCATAACTAGCTGACCTCTCAGTGTTAGAGAGAGAACTTGATAAACACCTTCAGGAAAAACCTGATCAAGCAGGCTAAGACTTACACGTCAGGCTGTGAGCCGCTGCATTGAACAAACAGCCTGGTTCACCACACCACCAACTAGGAGGCCTGGTTAAAGAACAAACTGAGGATATTGATCCTCAGAATCATCAACAGACATAACACAGGTATAGGATCCTGCTTCCAAACTGACCCTCCCCAGGATGCAACAAGAAGAAGCTGGCTAAATCCTAGTACCAACTTACTGGTAGCAGGTGATAGGAAATGCACTCAACCATTTCTGTCTCTCCCATCCAGGATTCAAAACCAGAATTTCTGTTTGTGAGTAGAGAACAAACATAACTGTACTACCAGTTCTTACCTCCAAGGCATAAATAAATTGGTAATTGATTAATAACAATACTGTATCATATAATGAAAGGACATAGAAGAAAGCTGTGATAGATAAGTAATAAATTTGTAAGAAAATGCTCTATTACTATAAAAGCATTAGTACAGTAGTGGGAAATTTAATAAACTAAATTAGATAGCAGAAGCCAACTTCTTGCAAAAATTTTAAAGTAGATTGGGTTAAACATGAAAGTGAGTAATTTTTGTGTTAATCAGCAGTTGGAAAGGCAGGGTCCAATAGCTGATTCTAAAACATGTAGACATAAATACGTTTATACATATATTGTACATGGATGCACATATACACTCATTTATTCACACATTCTATGGACATAGGCATGCTTTGTATTTTATTTTTAATATATGTACAGTACATCTTTTGCATTGTTCAACATGATTTTTAGCATCAATAATTATGATATTTTGGATTCTAGAAATGCAAACAAGTTATGAAATTTTACTTCAACAGGATCTGCAGAATGTGATCATGAGTGATTTGGGTCTTGGCAATAGCCCAGGGCGTCAAAGAAGGTCAACAGAAAGGAGTAGAGAAAACATACGGGATTATGTTAAATTACTTGGCAGAAAGTTCTCGGAAACTTCTGAACAAATATCTCCTCGAAGTTCAGAAGGAAAATCACCTGTGAGCACATCATCAAAATCCCAGTCAGATGAAGAACGGTTAGAAGAGGAGGCTTCATCAACACAGCTAAACATGTCAGAAAAGCAAGAAGTATCACTAAAAGAAAAATTAATGGAATGTTCTGTTGCGCCAGAAGAATCCCCAAAAGCAAGCAGGAAGTTAGACACCAAAATTTCATCAACTTCCAATCAGGACCCTGTTGATCATGATCCAGTGAAAAATGAAAAAGTATGTGATTCAAAAATAAAAACAGATATTCAGGTAATTGGTGAAAAGTCAGTCATAACTTCTGAATTGGGAACAATTTCATCTCCTGACAAAGATAGAGAGTCCAAACAAAATAGTCTCGCAAAGAAAGATGACAAGAATATATTATACTCTGATACTAAAAATAAGGATGTAACTGAAGGGTTCTGTGGGTTTGACAGTAAAGAAATGCAGAAATGTGGGGAAGCAAATAGGACTGCGGCTGCAAGCACTTCAAGCAAAAGATCTACGCCGAAATCTGAACAAACGGAGCCCAAAAGTGATTCTCCTCCAGATCTGATTCTCTTTTTGAAGGAAGGACGGGGAAGAGCACAAAACTGGTCTGAACCACCAACACTAGATCCAGAAAGCATCGCAACCAGAAGGCGGACACGAGTTCCGGAAGATCCAAAAGCTTTGGCACAAAGCAAATTAAAATCCACACTGCAAGATAAGAGTAAGAAAGATTATAAAGAAATGCAAAAGAAAGATGGGAAAAAAGATAAAAAAATTAAAGTAATGGATACACCTGAATCATTAAAAAGACTTGCACAAGATTATCCTTTGAAGGATTCTACCAAACTGTCTTGTACAAGTAAACAAGAAATTTCTGAGAGTAATGCTGAAACAAAAATGGTAAAAAAAATTATTGCTAAGAATGTAAAGCCGAGTGAATGCAAGGCAAAGATAATTGTTACACCTGCTAGTTCTGATGATGAGCTGGAGACCAATTTGGGGAAGAGACGTCAAGGAAAGAAGAAAACGGTAAGTGGCTTATCTTCGGTAAAGTCAGTCGATAATTCCAAAGGCAGTCCTAAAGTTCCTCAGTCCTCAAACGATACTCTGGCATCTGAAACTAGCTATTTAAATTTAGACACAATTTTACACCAAATGTCTGAAAACAAGGCTGATAGCAGAATTCCTGTGGTAATTATGTCAAATTCTGATGGAGATGGAAATGCAAATAAAGCAATGCCGAGGAGCAAGAAGAAAGCCACATCTCCAGAAAAAGCAGACAAAGCTGTTTTAAAGATGGCTGTTTCCATCAAATCAGATTCTGATGAAAAACAACTTAGCAAAGAAAATGTATTCATGGAGGATAGTGCTTCCCATATTAAAAATATACAAAAGGCTTCTGAACTTAATAAGGAAGAGGTTAAAATTACCGAATACAAAGGTGCAGAACATGTTGTGCAAGTTAGTCCAAGTAATGTGGTTGTTAATGTGGATTCCAAAGACGACAATAAGGAGAAAACTGATAGCGTTCATTGCAAAGCTACTCAGAGCTTACCTGAGCCCCTTGAAAATAATATAATAAAAAAAGATCAGACCAGTGAAACCAGTAACACTGCTATCACCAAGAGTATTCCTACAAAAAGCCAGAGTATGATAAAAGTACCTGTTAGTAAGGAAGGTGGAATAAATCATCGTGCCCCAAGGCCTGTGGTAAGCAGTACTTCAGGGTCACAAGCTGTATTCACTTCATCAATGCTGAAATCGCCAGTAAAAGCTTCAGGAACTCAAAGTTCACATAAGCCTCCACTTGTAGTAAGTGTATCAGATTTTCTTTCATTTAGGGTGGCAGCAGTAAATTCTGGAGCTAGTAATCTCCCACCAAGAAAGTTGAATTTAAAAATACCTAATCTTAAAGGAATTAGAACAGATCAGCTACTTAGAAATACTGTGGGACTTGGAAAAGAATCTCTCATTATTAAAGGAGGTATTCTTCACAGTAGAACAAAAATTGTTTCAAATAATGGAGATGGTAGGTCCCATCCTCAAGTTTTTTCCAATCAGCTGGTGAGTTTATCTGGGCAAAAAGGTCCTATGCTTGATTATACAGATATTGAACCTGAAGAAGTTGTTGTAGGAGAGAGTGAAGATTCTAGCAGTCAGATGTTAAGTGTAGGAGAACTTCCAGCAGAAATCGACTTGCGAGCTAATGAACAGCTTGACAGTAGCAGTGAAGAGGAGAGTACTAAAGTACCAGAACCTTTGCCCTCTCTCAAAAAGGATGTGCTATCTCCTGAAGGAAGGGTTGCACTGGATCATTCATATTCATCAGGGAATATGGAAAAACCTAAAGCATCAAATATTACCCAAAAGAAGTCACCTGTCTCATATGAGAAGACTTTAACTCCACGGCCTGTGTACAGTAGTGCTAGTGTAGCCAAACGCTCATTAGATATCATGTTGCATAATGACAAGATCAACATTTTGCGACAGATGAGTCAAATTTTCAACCACGAGAAACCAGTTCAACCTGACACAGATAATACAGTGTCAAGTTCTGATGGAGAAGATGAAGAAGACATGAAAGCTAACCAGATTAATGTAGGTATTAATACAAACTGGAGTAAGCTTACAAAAGAATTTAAACATACCAAGGATGTTATTGTTAATGTTAATGATCCTAATACCAGGAAGAGCTTATCAGAAGGTTCTAAAATAAATATAGAGCTAGACAAAAGTTCTAAAACAATTGAAGTGCACTCTGCAGGATCTGACATGGCACCAGCTTTGCTAATTACTTCTGATAAGAATCCTGCTTCTCCATCCAAAATATCTTCTTTGGAATCTAATGTAGATATCACTAAAAGAGTTGATTCCAGTAGTGGTACCCCAAAGGATGCTCCAAGTTCTTCCTTGGAAGTTGATAGTAGTGTGAAAACTTCCTCGTCAACAAGTAGCAGCACTGCAAATGTACCAGAAGGAAAGAAGGATAAGAACAGTCTTGTTAGAACTTCGGGTACTGTTGAATGTCCATTTCTTGGCTTTCCAGACACTGAAGCAAAAGTTCACCATGTGCCAGCTTATTCAGTAGCCTTAGATGAAATGATTCATGTTCAGAGTACTATAGGGCCTGAGGGAGAGGTGGTGGACATAGTTGATGGCTTTGCATTTATTTCATTTTCTACAGAGAAAGAAATGAACACTTATTCTGTCAAGCAGAATACAAGAGGTGAGAAAGGCCATCGTCCATGGCTAAGGAAAAAGAAAAAGAAACGAAGGAAATTATTCTGTAAAGTCAAGAAAAGCTCTCGTGCTGGTGGGCATGAAGTACACAATTTAAGTGAAAGTGCTTCACAGTTATCAAGAGGTAAAAGTAGCACCAATGACACAGGAGCATTTGCAAGGTCAGTGATTGTAGTGATAAGTATATATCTTGATGTCATATACTGAATTATTGTATAGTATATAATATTGTAATTATATTAGTGTACTATATATGTAATATTTGTGTTTTGTGTGCATAATATTTATTAGTGTATAAAATATTTGTATTTACAGTCAAAGATATAACTTTCATTACTGTCAGGGACCCAGTCACTTGGGCTGGACAGTAGAGCGACGGTCTCACTTCATGTAGGTCGGTGTTCAATCCCCGACCGTCCAAGTGGTTGGACACAATTTCTTACCCCCATCCCATCCCAAATCCTAATCTTAATCCCTTCCAAGGGCTGTAAAGTCATAATGGCTTTGCAAATTCCCCTGATAATTAAAAAAAAAAGTACTGTCAGGAACAAGACTGAAGTAATAAATCAACTAGTGTAAAACTTCTTTCCCTTGCCAAAAATATGCAAATGAAAGAAAGTTGCTTGTCACCAAAACTAGCATAGTAATGCTAGTTATAAATGACCTGCCCAAAACGCTATGCATGCTAGTGGCTTTACACGAATGTAAAAACTCTTCTATATATCAATAAACCCCATATCAATAAATTATGCTAAATGCTTTGGTATTTCAGTGTTTATTGATTCTTGCATTAATAAACTTCATTTAAAAATGTTATTTTATAATAGCATGAATAGGTTTGTCTAGTTCATATATTTATGGGTAATAAACAAGAGGCAAGAATGAGTAGCATCAAGCCAGTGCCCTTTCTCCTAGATTACTCTTGCATAAAGGTATTGTTCCTTCAATAGTAAACTCTATTTTCTGTTAATCAATAAAATAAGAGAGAATATTGTCATTATTGCTAAATGACTTTTGTCTATTAAAGGACACAATAAGAGAAAGGCTTGTTATAAGGGATATAACCACAACACTAACTCCAAGTTGATGAACCTAATAACAACATTGAACAATTTAAACAATGAGTTTTAAGTCCACATACCCAGCCCATGTGAAACCATAACAGGCATGCAGTACCAGCAGGGAACCCATACCCATGAAGAACAAAAGTAAAATTGATTAAGTACAGAGGTTTGCATCTAGACTAATACCAGAATTGAGAGGGCTTAGCTGTGAGGGCATTTTAAAGAGAATCGAGTTTGGAATGAAAATGTTATGGAAAGATATTTACAGTAGTTCAAAATTTATTTGAATTTGAGCAATGTTTCAGGATGGAGTGACCTGTTACACAGAATTAAGTAGAAAATTCTACTTAGTTCATTCTTGGCGTGTTTGAATGCTGTGTATTTGACTGTACAATAATGTAATTAAAAAATATATATTCAATACATTCTTTACAGTATTCTATAATCCTAATTATCAATATATTTCTTATTTCATGTTACTTTTTCAGTAATGATCTGGAGGATTATTTAAATCTTAATTCCCATCTCAATATCAGCTATACCATCCCAAAGTGCAAGTAAGTGTTGTAATTTTATTACTACTGTATATAGTTAATGAATTTTAGTTGAAAATATAAATGGGTGAAATATATAATAGAAAAATTAATGCTGGAAATAAATGAGAATATACTTAATTGTAACTTTAAGGTGATGGGCTCCATGTTGTGAAGGTAGGTGTGTGTACCAGTCTATGCTGGACAGCCAGCATATTGTCAAATATGCTTGAACACCTTTTTTAGTTTAAAGTTCGTGCACTTTCCTTCTGTCACAGTTTATCAGCATCTTATAGTGCATTTTGAATTGCTACTTTTCTGGGGGGAGCCCCGTCGGCTCCCCGGAGCTATCCCAGGCTGATATGCTAATGTCAGACTTTGGCATCAGTCATGTGTATGGAGTTCTTAGGCCTACTGGGGACCACGGCCAGAACCGGGCCCCCTCAGAGAGGCAAGGGGAGCAATGGCCTATAGAAGCCCCCGTGTAGTTGCAAGCATTCTATGTCTGCCATCGACCGGAACAGGCACCCAGAAAGGTAAGCGCCCCAAAACAAACCCCTATTCTGGTTAAAATTGCTACCAAAAACCGAACTAGTGGATAGAACTCCCCAACCGAAAACAAGCAAACTAGTGTGACGTCACACACCGCCGCGCCGCTGTCTGCGCAGCTTCCCCCTCCCCGGGAGGGGGAAGGGGGAGCCCCAGACCCCCGGTGCCGGCTACCCACACCTCAGTTCTTGAGGCTGATGCTATAGGCGATGGTCGTGTGCTCTGGCTCCGGTGTCGCTAGTGCACTGTGCTTTGCGTGTGATGTTGGTTTTGTGGGTGCGAGAGCCAGGAGTAATCTTCAGTACTCGGGCTGCATGCGCCTAGGGCTGCCTTCCCTAGGTGCCCTGTAAGTACTGCCCTTGGGGCACCTTCCACAGGCTCCTCGGGGTCTGCCTCTGCTGGTCCGTTTTACCTTTCGGTTTTTCGGCCGCCTGTTGGGCTCTTGGGTGTTCTGTTCTCCCTTGTTACCGGCAGGTAAGAGGCAGTTTGTACTGGTAGGGGCGCAGGGTGCTGCTCAGCTTGTATTTCCCGACATCGCGGCCGGCTCTGTTCCTTGGGGTTCGCTGTGGTCTTGCGGGGTTTTGTTTTTCTTTTTCTTTTTGCCTGGTGGGGGGTTCTGTCATTTTATTTAGTTTGTTTTTGCCCTTCCACTGTTCTCCTCGGTGGCGCCCCCTGCTAGGTCCCCGTGAGTGTACACGTCCCTGGGGTTCAGCTTTAGAAGTTTGCTTGGTAGTTTTGGGCGCCGGTTTGCGGCACCCTGCCTGGGACTACCTGAGCGCGAGTCCTCTTAAAGTAAACGCTCAGGACCCTGGGAATCCCCTAGGGGGCGCGTGGGTCCGATGGATGTGACCCCGGAGTCCCCACTCGCTGTGTGCGAGTTTGAGGGTTGCTCGGTCCTCTTGTCTCAGGGTGACCCTCATTGTTTTTGCCTCTGCCACGCTGCCTGTTGGGTCGGTGATACTTTCGACCCTGAGTCCTGTGAGTGTTGCTGCTTGCTTGTGACTCAATTTACCCAATGCTCTGATGTTCTATTCGGGTACAGGCGGCGCGTGCGTTGCAGTCTAGGTTTCGTCTGTTGCAACGCGCTCGGTTGGTTGCTTCCCCGGATGCCCCGGGGCTGCCCCGCTTTGCTTTTCGAGACCCGGACTTGGGGGTGGGGGTCGCTTCGATCCTGGTTCAGTCCGCACCGCCTCGTCCTTCCCCTTCTGTTCGTTCAGGTCCTGGTCTTTGGACAGAGTGCTCGCTTTCCTTTCATCTCCTCGTTTCGTTGTGGCCCCTTCGGTCCAGGATTGTTTTTCCAAGGCACTTTCCTTGTTGGCTTTGGCCTCTGGGGGTCGGGTAGGGGAGCTTCATGCTCTCCTCCGGCACAGGGGTTTCTGCTCTTTTGGTCGTGGTGATTGTTTTGTTCGTTTGCAGCCGTCTTCTTTTCTGGCGAAGAATGAGACTGCTGCGTTCCGGAGGGGTCCATGGGTGGTTGATGCTTAGTTGGTCAGGCCGGGGGTGCATCATGTTTTGTGTCCGGTTGCGGCGCTTCGCCGTTATTTGCGCGCCACAGCTTCTGCGTCCGGGGACGCGCTGTGGGTTGATCCGGTTTCCCTTCTTCCCTGTTCGCGGGTTCGGGTCTCTCAGGTCGTCCGCAGGGTTATTAGGTCCAGCCAGCCTGCGGTCTATCCCCGTGCCCATGACGTTCGTAAGTTCGCGGCTCTTGCTGCCGTCTTTGGGAATGTCTTGGTCTGATATTCAGGCGCGGGGATTTTGGCGGTCGAACAGGGTCCTGGCTGCTCGTTACCTTGTGAATGTCTCTGGGCCTCGTCGGGCCTGTGTTGCTTTGGGTCGGCTGTTGCAGCCAGTTGTCTCGGCTTCGAGTTGAGGAGTGAACGACGACCGCCTCCCGGGTAGGTCCCTCTTTTTTCTGTCTGTGGGTAGTTAGCTCCGGGGAGCCGACGAGGCTCCCCCCAGAAAACCAGCGTTGAATGTAATGAAACGCCATTTTCTGGGTGAGTCCCGGAGGCTCCCCGGCATCCCTCCCTCCCTCCGGTCGGCGATTTTTCGCGTTTTTGACATCCAGCCTCAAGAACTGAGGTGTGGGTAGCCGGCGCGGGGGGTCTGGGGCTCCCCCTTCCCCCTCCCGGGGAGGGGGGAGCTGCGCAGACAGCGGCGCGGCGGTGTGTGACGTCACACTAGTTTGCTTGTTTTCGGTTGGGGAGTTCTATCCACTAGTTCGGTTTTTGGTAGCAATTTTAACCAGAATAGGGGTTTGTTTTGGGGCGCTTACCTTTCTGGGTGCCTGTTCCGGTCGATGGCAGACATAGAATGCTTGCAACTACACGGGGGCTTCTATAGGCCATTGCTCCCCTTGCCTCTCTGAGGGGGCCCGGTTCTGGCCGTGGTCCCCGGTAGGCCTAAGAACTCCATACACATGACTGATGCCAAAGTCTGACATTAGCATATCAGCCTGGGATAGCTCCGGGGAGCCTCCGGGACTCACCCAGAAAATGGCATTTCATTACATTCAACGCTGGTTTTTTACATCATTTCTCAGCTGTTCTTATGAGGGTTCCATGTAATGTAAGGTCTGTTGTCAACCTATCCTCCTACAAAGAACATAGCATTTTGCTCGTATGCGTTACATAAGGTAAAAAATTGTCGTACTAGAAAATGGAAGCCGCTCGCAAATGTGACTTGCTGTCCCAGTTTCTGTTTTGGGTCCTCTGGTAGGTTAGGAGAGGACACCTTAAATTGATCGTTTTCTTGACGTTTGGAAACATTAGGAAGATGGGCTGCTGTTGTGCCCTCTGGATTAAGATTTGTACAGTCTGGCAGATGACATTCTTGGCATTCAAGCCACTGTAATCTTTTCAAATGGTAATTGCAGGGTAATAAAAAATGTGAGATGGGTTGAGGGAGGTGAGCTTAATCTAGCCCAGAATGACTAACAGAAAGTAGATTCCATTTAAATTCAAATGAGACTGCCAAACAAAGCCTCTATCCAACTGTCCACTGCCGCCCCCCATCAGATTGACTTGAGAGCAACTATCTTGAGTGGCCTCAAAGAAGACAGGAAGCCAGTGGCTTGTCAAAGGTTTCCCGATTTGTCCTTATTTTATTCTTTGGATCTTAAATTGCAGCAGTGTTTTTGCATTTATGCCCCATCCACTTGGACTGGCTGGGTAGAGCGATGGTCTCGCTTCATGCAGGTCGGTGTTCAATCCCCGACCGTCCAAGTGATTGGACACCATTCCTTCCCCCCGTCCCATCCCAGATCTTTATCCTGACCTCTTCCAAGTGCTGTAAAGTCGTAATGGCTTGGCCCTTTCCCCTGATAATTAAAAAAAATTGCATTTATGGTTTTGGCAGTTAGGCAGTTCCATGGGTATACAGGCATACCTCAGTTTAAGAGTTTAATTGGTTCCTGGAGACGCCTCGTATTCCAAAAACTCGTATTCCGAAGCTAATTTCCCCATAAGAAATAAAGGGAAATGAATTAATCCGTTCCTGACTACCCCAAAAAACCCACATCAAACTAAATTTTTATACCTAATTCATCTAAATAAACCTACAAAACTATGTTCAAGTTATTACTTACCTTGCTGTTGAATGCTGTAGGTGTATGGAAGATGGTGAGGAGGGGAAAGGAGGAGAGGAGTTACTGTTTGGAAGGGGAGTCCCCTTCCATTATCACATCAGGCAGTGAAGACCTTTCTGGTGTGCTCTCCCTGGGACGTTTTATCTGAGTGCCACTAGGTCCTGGTTGAGGCTCACTCCTCGATTTCCTCACCACCAATCTGTCCAAACCCTGGCTTTCTCAGAAATAATGGCCTCCGAAACACTGTCACCCCTTAACTCCTTGTCGTGTATCCAAATTAATAACAACTTTTCCACTTCTTCAAGTATTTGTGGTCTTTGTTTCATTATTGTTCTGACTCCTTTTGCCACTTTAGCACTCATAATCTCATTTTTCTTCTTAAATATAGTGTATATTGTTGATGTGGCTTTGTTGTACTGCCTACAAAGTTCAACAACACGTGTACCATTCTCATGCTTCCGAATGATCTCTTGTGTCTCCTCTATTGTCATCCTCACATGGGCTTTCTGGCCTTTATCCTTACCACTGGCTTTCTTGGGACCCATGGTGAGATATATAATAACAAATTGTATAGTCAAATCACTGAAAATCCGCGAGAAGAATTGATGTGGGGTAGTCACTGGGTGCGAGACAATGGTAAATTGAGGGGCGGAGGGGTGGAGGGGCGACGATCGCCGAACCACCACACGCTGGGTCGGCCTGTACGCGTATCAACAAACTCGTGTCCCGAGATAACCCTCGCGTTCCGAGGCATATTTTTCGAGGAAATCCTGCTCGTATTCCGAAAAACTCGCATACAGGGACACTCGCATTCCGAGGTACCACTGTATAACTCTATGGGTGAAAAACCATCTCCAGTTTTCTGTCCTATGTTGCAGGATGTTTAGCTTAAATCTGTTGCTCCTTGTTTGTGTTACATCTTGACCTTTTAAGTGTTCTGAATCAATATCCTCAGAATTGTTCAGTTTTTCAAAAGTTTCGATGAGATCAGCCGTGTCATGTCATGCCCTTAACCGTTCCTAGTATGGGTGTTGACTTATTTTGGGAATACTTTCAGGAATTTTTGTTGCCCAGTTTTAAACTTTCACCATAGCAGATATGTCATTCTGAAGTTGAGGTCTCCATGCTTGGATACAATTATGACATTGCCTTATCTTGAGGTTATCTTGAGATGATTTCGGGGCTTTAGTGTCCCCGCGGCCCGATCCTCGACTAGGCCTCCACCCCCAGGAAGCAGCCCGTGACAGCTGACTAACACCCAGGTACCTATTTTACTGCTAGGTAACAGGGGCATAGGGTGAAAGAAACTGCACATTGTTTCTCGCCGGCGCCTGGGATCGAACCCAGGACCACAGGATCACAAGTCCAGCGTGCTGTCCGCTTGGCCGACCGACTCCCTTACCCACAACACAGTCACTAAGCCTTTCAGTGCTCATATTTTTTTATGAGAAATGTGTATAAAAAGTCATAAGGCTGTGGCATACCCACAACACAGTCACTAAGCCTTTCAATGCACACATTTTTTATGAGAAAATGTGTATAAGAAAAGTTAAAAGGCTGTGGCAAGCTAAGTAGATTTGTTAATCGATCAAACTATAAATAATTTACACTTACCTGTTAGTGTTTGCTTATCAGTGACTATGACTATCATATTTTCTGGGGGAAGCCCCTTCGGCTTCCTGGAGCTATCCGACTGATACGGATGTATAAACTTTGGGCATCAGTAAGTGTACATGGAGTTCTAGGCCTACCAGGCACCATGAGCCAGAACCTGGCCCTCCTCAGAGAGGCGCGAGGAGCAATGGCCTATAGAGACACCTTATATATAGCTTAGAAGTACTCTCTCTGCCATCGACTGGGTCAAGCTCCCAGAAAGATAGGCCCCGAAACCCCCCCCCCCATTCTGGTGAAGAAAGGCTATGAAACGTTGAATGAGAGGATACAACTCCATGAAGAAAAACGATCAGACGAGCATGACGTCATCTCGTTACTAACGTGCCACCGTCTGCGCACCTCCCCCCCCCCTTCCCCGGGAGGGGGAAGGTGGAGCCCCAGACCCCCGCCGGCTATCTGAGCCTGTCAGTTCTTGGCTGATGTCAGTGGGCTTTAGTTGTGTACCTCCAGCTCCAGCTTTTCTTTTCTGTTCTTGCTTTGGTGGTGTGCGAGCTGGGAGTATATTCACAAGTACTCGGGCTGCATGCGCTTAGGGTCCCCCTTCCCTAAATGCCCTGTAAGTACTGCCCTTGGGGCTTCAGGCTTAATTCTACAAATCGCCTTGGGAACTACCTCCGTTGTCATTTACTGCTTGGTACTTGTCTGCCCTTGGAATCAGCTGGCGGGGGGAGGGTGTTTCTTGCTCCTCTGTTTGTCTCTGGGTAGGAGGTAGTTTTTGTCACTGGTAGGGGCGCAGGGTACTTACACATCTAGTTTTCACCTTTCATAGCGGCCAGCTCTGCATCCTTTGGATACGCTGCCCTCTTGCTGGGTTTTTTGTTTCTTTTTGTTCTTCGCCTTGACCGGGAGTCTGCCCTTGGGTTTGGGTCAAACCCTCTATATATTTATGGGTGGTACCCCCTGCTAGGCCCCCCATGAGCAGACACGTCCCTGGGGTGCAGTCTTAGAAGTTTGATAATATTGAGAGCCGGTTAGTAGTAGGCTGCCTGGGCTTCCCCTAGTGGAGATTGAAAAGCTAAGGGCCCTGGGAAATCCCACAGGGGCACGAGGGTCCATTGGATGTGGTCCATGCGTCCCCCCTTCACATTTTGTGAGTTTGATTGAGGGTTGCTCTGTCCCCTTGTCTTAGGCTGACTCTCACGGTTTTGCCTCCGTCCAGCTGCCTGTTGGGTCGGTTACACATTCGACCCTGAGTCCTGCGAGTTGTTGCTTGTTTGTGACTGTTCACCCAGTCCGCTGATGTCTCTCTCCAGGTGCTGGCGGCTCTGGCATTGCTTGCTTGGTATATTACTGCAACGCGCTAGGTTGTTTGCTACCCTGGAAGCCCCATGGCTGCCCCATTTTGCTTCTTGGGTCCCGGACTTGGGAGTGTGGGTTGTTTCGGCCTTGGTTTGGTCCGCTCCCCTTCGTTCTTTCCCTGCTGTGATGCTTTCTGGTGCCCCTCCTGTTTCCGTCTCCGAAGCGTCTGATGGCTTCGGGGTCGAAGGTTTTCGGGACTTCGGCGGGGTTTAGCTGGTTTTGAGACTTGGGCAGGTTCGGGGGGGGGGGGGGGGGGAGGCATTTGAGTCGGTTCATCCTGCCATTGCGTATGGGTTTCATCAGTGGGCTCCCTTCCTTAGTGATTTTATGGCTGCCCCGGTTTTTTCTTTAGAGGCCGGGGCATTGTCCTTTGGAGGACAATTCGGCCCCGGAACCTGGTGTGGAGGTTCCCGGGGTTGGGGAGGGGCCGACTGGGGAGGGGCCGACTGGGGAGGGGCCCAAGGGCTGACTGGGGGGCCTTGGGCCCCATTGGACCCCTCCTGAGTTTTCCTACTCTTCGAGTGGGGCTTCCTGTTACGTGGAGTGGGGGATTTCTTTTTCCCCTGTCTACATACGAGTCAGTTTTTGGTGACGGCCCCTCCCCGGGTTTGATTCTGTGTCCCTTTGGGTCCGTCGGTTCTGCCCTTCCTGTGGTACATTTTTACCCGCTTTATCCTTCGATCCTACTTCAATTGGATCCTATATAGCCAATGGGCCCATATGAGCCTACGTGGTTTTACGCATAATTCTTGAGGGTCTGGAAGGTTCGAGATGGGCTTCCTTCTTTAAAAAACTGTTGGAACGTCTGTCGCTTCCGGTGGGGATTGCCTCCCGTATTTTGTAAGAATCATTAGTAGTCTTCAGTACTCCTATTCTTTTATTACTATATCTAATTCATTTATAGTCATGTCTTCTCAATAAATGGTCATTGTGGGCTCCCCTCCCTGATTGTGGGGAGGCCCACCCAGCTCGGACCTCCGGCGTCCTGAAAATGGCCCAGGGGTGTTCGTTTTGTCTATGGACAGTTTCAACGAGTGTTGATGTTCTGTGACCTTTATTATGGGACATACGCCGCACTACCTGCTCTTATATCTCCAGTTATGGCTCCCTGGTTGCTGGGGGAGTTCTGGACTGTATTTGTAGGGTAAATTCCTTGTACTTTTATCTAAATTAGGATGTGGCATGGCTCGTAATGACGCCACCTCCACCTCTACTCCACTCCTCTTATCCTCCTGCCATCGCACCTATGGTCATATTTACCTAGCTGTGCTGCCGGCATCTTACCCGGCTACAATGTGTCTACACAAGGTACTTCCTTCGCTCTACAAGTGCTTATACAGTCTGGCTACGCCGTCAGCCTGGCTCCAGCTCTCGTCTTTTGAACGAGTGTTGGGTATTGTTTATGGTATGTTGATTAGCCACTTTGCGTGCAGTACATTGGGGGGTTACGAGTGTACATCGCATTGATGCTTACGTTCTTGCAGGGCCACTGGCGCATGGCGTTTTGGGCAAGTCCTCTATTTTCCAGATACTTTTAGTTTGGTAATTTTCTGCAATGTTAACGAACGACTGTATCTTTTCTGGACTGTAAACACTCGTTCATTGCCTGTCACTCATTGCAGTCTGGCCACTCATTCATTGGCTGTTATTCAATGCCCGACTGTCCTCTTTCATATACCTTGGCATCTATACATTTTGTATGCCTTTTATATACAGTGCATCTTATTGTTACCTTACTATGTCTGTATCTATTGTTCGTTACACTGTGGGGTTTAGCCCCGTTATACAATCTACTCCTACACTACATTCATGATACAGCATTTGCTCACTAGGCATACAAATATAAATATTTAATATTGTTGTGTAGTAGTAGTAATAATAGAATAGCAATGAGAATAGCATTGGATATGTATTTTGTTTAAAATAATTAGAATATGTTCTTAGATTAAAAAGGTTGCTATAGGCTTGTATACTTCAGTATGGTAAAAGTATACATATTGAATGCTTGTTACATTGTGAAAATAAATTAGATAGATATCTTGATTTAGATGTGTATATATTGTACTTAACCTCATTTGGTAGAACTGAATATATAAATATTGTATAATTTGAGTTTATTAATAATAATTTTTGTTTCCATCAGAGCAACAGAAGAGGGCGTTACAAAACTTGACGAAGATGGATTACCACAGGAAAATAAATTTAAAGAAATTCCAGTCATGGTTCCCGAATCAATTTTGATGCAATCACAGGTTACTGAGGCATTGGAGGCGAATAATACACAGCCTTCAGTTGGAGACAGTATGCCTGACCAAGTTCAACAGTATGAAGAAGTAAATGCTATTGATATCCTATATCCAAAAGAAAAATATAAATACTATTATAACAAAGAATTATGTAAGGAAACAAAGGCAGATGGCTCAAATGTGTTTGTGAGACGAGCAGGAAAGCTTGTTCCTCTAACCAGCATCCTTAACAGCCAAAAACCTAAGATGCATGAAACTAGTAACAAGGAAACTGCAGAACTTGTGTATATATATGATAGAGGGAAGCTAATAACCCTTGGAGGATCTCTAACAAAGATAAACCCATCAAATTCTGATTCTGTTCGAGCACGAGTCATTTTGCCAATTGGAACACCACCAATTATGAAAGGAGAGGTGCAAAGACAAGCAAAGAAAGTACAAGCTGTTGAGATTAATGAGGATATGGCTAAATTTGCTCTATCAGCTTTGCAGAGTCCAAATGCAAAAGAAGAAAAGTTAGAAGTTGACAAAAAATGTGAAAATCAAGAAACTATAGGACCTAGCATAATTAATAATGAAGAGAAAGTTGAGAAGAGTGTATCTCAAGAAAAGTGTGAAGAGAAAGAAGTGTCCGAGAAAGTTCCTGAAAAAGTGTCTGTTGTGCCAACAAAGAGAAATATATTGGATATTATTGCCGCCAAACTAGCAATGTCAGATGAAGAGAGCGATGAGAGGGATGATAAAATGGAAGAACATGTACCAAACATAAAAAGCTTATCAGAAAACATTGTTCATGGAGATGAGAAAAGCAAGAAATCTGTGGAAAATGTTGATTTGGAAGATAAGAAAAGCCAGAAATATGGAGAAAATATTGCTATGGGAGATGAGAAAAGGCAGAAACCGAAGGAAAATATTTCTGTTGGGGGCGAGAAAGGTCAGATATCTGAAGAAAATATTGCTGTGGAAGATGAGAAATGTCAGAAATTTGTGGAAAATGTTTCTATAGGAGATAAGAGAAACCAGAAATCTGTGGAAGATGTTTCTATGGATGATGAGAAAAGACAAAAGGATTCGGAAAATAATGCTGCAGGAGATGAGAAATTGTCACCTGCAGAAAATATAGCCATAGAAGGTCAGAAAACCCAGAAATGTATGGAAAATATAGCTAGAAGAGATGCAAACAGCCAGAAACCTGCTGATAAAATATCTATAGAAGAGAAAAGCAAGAAACCTGTGAAAAAAATGGATGTGGAAGAGAAGAGCAAAAAGTATTTGGAGAAAATTGCTGTGGAAGAGAATAAGAAACCTGTGGAGAAAATTACTGTGGAAGATAATAGGAAACCTGTGGACAAAACTGCTGTGGAAGAGAATAAGAAACCTGTGGACAAAATTGCCGTGGAAGAGAATAAGAAATTTGTGGACAAAATTGCTGTGGAAGAGAATAAGAAACCTGTGGACAAAACTGCTGTGGAAGAGAATAAGAAATCTGTGGACAAAATTGCCGTGGAAGAGAATAAGAAATTTGTGGACAAAATTGCTGTGGAAGAGAATAAGAAACCTGTGGACAAAACTGCTGTGGAAGAGAATAAGAAATCTGTGGACAAAATTGCCGTGGAAGAGAATAAGAAATTTGTGGACAAAATTGCTGTGGAAGAGGATAAGAAACCTGTGGACAAAATTACTGTGGAGGAGAATAAGAAACCTGTGGACAAAATTACTGTGGAAGAGAACAAGAAACCTGTGAAAAAAGTAGCTGTGGAAGAGAAGAGCAAGAAACTTGGGGATGAAGATGGAACAAAAAATAGGAAGAGGTACACTATCAAAGAAAATTCAGTGAAGGTTGAGAATAAGGAAGCTGTGAATATGTCAGAGAACAAAGTATCTGTAACCTGTTTAGCTGCAAAAGAGCTCAAGATGACCAAAGAAGAGCCAGCAGTTGAGGTATCAGCACAGAAATTAACAGATCTCAGTCAGCTTAACAATGATGATCTTGATACCAAAGAGAAGCCTGTTGATGGTGTGAGAAATGATCAGGCAGAAAATAATGTAAAAAAAGAAGGGGAAGTTAAAGAATCGAGTAGAGATATTACACGGACTATAGATGCTGAAAAAAAGGAAGTAGATAAGTTATATAATAATTCTGCAATTAAAGATGACAAAGATCAAATCAAAGACTTAGTAGGAAGTATGAAAGAGTTAGATGAACAAAAATCAGTGGTTGACACAAATAAAGTGCATCTTGAAGAGAGTAAAGGAACAGTGAGCAAGACTTGTGATGTTGATGCTGATCCCGTAGATGCAAGCAAAAACAATTCTGCTCGGGTTCATTTAGAGGTAGAAAATGGTGAAGAAAATATTCAAACCTCAGTTCCTGGAATTATAGAATCTGAAAAGACTGCTGATACCAATTTTGAAAAAGCTGAAGGAAAGTCCAGAGTTTTTAAGAAAAATATGTATCGATTTCCTTCATTGTCAAGAGAAATGAAACGACTGAACATGAATTTTGTGAAGTACGTTATGCAAGAAGTGAGTAAATTAATTTTATGTATAAATTATTAAGTTTCCTATATCTTAAAAGGTTTATTGTGGAAATACAGTGGAACCTCGATTAACAAATTTAATCCGTTCTGTCACCGAGCTCGTCATGTGAAATGCTCGTTTTTTCAAAACAAATTTCCCCATTTAAAATATTGGAAATAAAAATAATCTGTTCCACCACCGAAAAACATCAATATGATATTCGATTTTATAAATAATGGAGCAGCCTACTTGACAAACACCGAACAAACCTATTTGACATTTTTTTTTTTTGTCAAATTTTTTCATTTTTTATATTCTACAAAAAAAATCAATGCTTTGCAACATCACAGCAGTCACCCCCTTTACATCCCAGCATCATTAGCATCTTTAAAAAAAATGTATTTGCATCGTCGGAGGCGTCCGAGAATGTGCGAGGAGCAGTAGGAACGCACCAGGTTGTTTTATCGTTATTCAAACGAGCGCTCGGCAATCGAGACAAATTGTCGGCGATCGGCGTGCTTGTTACTCAAAATGCTCGTAAATTGAGGCGATCATCACTCGAGGTTCCACTGTAATTTGTTATACGCTTTTACTTAGTTCTGCTTCCACACTTCTGTTAATTTGCTAGTGGCTTTCTGGTCTTCCCTTTTTATATTTCCTTACCTTGTTTGTAGTGCTTTCTTTATCACAATACACATTCCTTCTACTAAGAGCAAAAAAGTAAAAGCTCATGTTATATGCCTTTTAACTTTTAAATGAACATTTTTAAGTTTTGTGCTAGTCTTATGTAGTGAAAACTGTGGGGCTGGCAAGAATTTTGGGAAGATTACAGAGTTAATATTTCTGGGTTGAAGAGTACTGTATAATGTATGGATAAATTACTAGATGTTCTTAGTGAATGGTCTATCACATAAGCTAGATAGGCTATTGTTGACTTGTTGAATCCAAACCATTCTTAACTACACCAATGATAATGCTCCAGCTTTTATAATTAACAGTAGTGTATCATTGTTAGGTAAATAAGTTAATATCTGGTACTATCAGAGGTTAGATAAAAGTACAGACATAGGAGCATTCAAATGTAAGTTGTGAAAGTGGAGCAATATCATCCAGTATTAGCAGTTGATATACCAGAAGATGGTATATTGATATACCATGATGTATTGATGATATACCATGTATATTGATGATATACCATATATATACAGTATTGATGATATACCAGCAGTTAACATACTAGAAGATGAACCTAAGTAGAGGAGATTCTCCTTGGGTTCTTGTTCTTGTAGGTGCCAGTGGTGGTGATTGCATACTAACTGTAGAACAGGGTAGAGAATATTTCAATTTATTTGGTAAGATAAATAATTGTGTTTCCTGAAGCTATTATAGGTTGAGATGGTACCATATACTAGGTTGCATCAGCAGTAGAGTTCTGTAGGCATATCGAGGATGAATGTCAGAGCCTGGCCCCCCCTCACAGGAGCACAGGGTGTGCCTACATTTTATTTTCATCACCTCACTAGGGAAGGCAACTAGAAAGCCAGAGAGCTAAAACAAAGCCACCCTGCAGTCTACCCCTCGTGCCATGCTTCCGACTTAAACGGCGGAAGCATGCAGCCCTTTTGGTAGTGTTCACGGTGTCCTGGGCTGATAATCACGCGTGGGGGTATTGGAGGTCAAATGGTTCTAGCAGCCCAATATCTTGTGAATGTTTCTGGTCCTCAGTGCCCTTGTGTGGCTTTGAGTAGTGTCTCTTGACCTGAGGTCACATCTTCGTCATGACTCTGGCAGTGCTTCCTTCTCCCTGGTGAGGGCATCTTTCTGGGTGCCCTACCCAGTCGCTTGTAATTATGACATACTTTAAATGTAAAGTGCTCATAGGCATTGCTCCCTGCGCACCTCTGAGGGGACCAGGTTCTGGCTCGTGGTTCCTGGTAGGCATAAGAACTCCAGTGACTGCTGACCCCAAACTAATATAACACATACTAGTTCGGAAGCTTCTGAGAGCCTCTGGGGCTCGCCCAGAAAATGGCATTTCATTACATTCAGTGCTGGGTTTTTGACACTAAATCTCCTTTCTAGAATACAGCAGAAGATATAATGGAAAAAGAAGTGATGAAGAATTGTACAAATGACTACTGCAAACTTGGATGTGTTTGTGACACTTTGACATGTCGACGGCGAAGTGAGTTTTCTTAATTCTTTATTCTTTAATTTAAGGGATGTTAAAATTTATTAAGTGGGTGGAAGGTGGAGTGGATGTGGATGTGTTGAAAGGCTTTGAGAAAAGGGAGGTGTGAGGTGTAGATGGTGGAGGGGTGGGAGGAAATCAGACCCGGCCAGCCAGTCTCCATGCCCACGGAAGTCCAGTGTTGTAATCACTGAGCCAGCGACCGTCTGTAAGTGTTGGAAGTCTCACTGAGACCTACATGCACCCAACAGCACTCGTCGCATTATTGGGTACAGATATTTCGTCACCATTTCATCCCCCAACACCCGAGTGCAGTCGGGTCTTGGGTGCATGTTGGTCTCAGTGAGACTTCCCAGCACTTACAGACAGTTGCTGGCTGAGTGATTACAATACTGGACTGCTGGGAGCATGGAGAAATGAGCTGGCCAGGTTTGAATCCAAGTTACCTAGGGCCACTAATACTTGTGGCTTCGACAAGGACAGGAAGTCAGCGGCTTGTCAAAGGTCTCCTCGTTTGCCCTGATTATTTATTCCAATTGGATCTTAAAATTTAACAGTTTTGGCATTTATGGCTTTGGCAGGTAGGTGGTTCCATGGGTTTATAACCCTGGGTGAAAAAGCATATGTTCTCAGTCTTACATTGTGGCTTGTTGAGCTTGAAACAGTATCCACTTTGAAGCCACATACATACATACATACATATACAACGTATGTATGTGTGTAAATCACAAAAATTTACACGTGATGAAAAATGTGACAGTGTCAGACCACGGAGGAAGAAATGAAACAGGAATTTCCTTAAGTACTTTCGAATTTAATAATACATCTTCAGAAGGGTCAAGTATTTAATAATACATCTTCACCCTTCTGAAGATGTATTATTAAATACGAAAGTACTTAAGGAACTTCCTGTTTCATTTCTTCCTCCGTGGTCTGACACTGTCACAATATATGTATATATAATAGTATGTGTAATGTATACTGTACTTAACATTTGCATTACCTTTTATAGGTATGGAGCACTGTGGTCGTGTTGAATGCATGTTTGAATGCAGCTGCCGAGATGAGAGTTGGAAGCACTCTGTATCAGGTACTGGGAGGACCATGAATGCTGTTTCAATTTACAATCTGGACCGTGAACAAAATGAAGGACTTGCTTTACGAGAAAAGGTTTGTTGGCTGTGTATGAATAGTACTGTAGTATGAATGGGAAATTCAAGACATATGGGGCAGTCAATAATATTTCCTCCAGTTTTACCTTCAATTTATACAAAGGTTGATGTATGACCAAAAACTGTTTTCTGAATGTGTCTTCAATTTGACACAGGATAAAAATTTTAGGAAAATCATTCTTTGTTATAGCATTTATATGACTTTGCCCTTTTTGTGTCTCAGTAACTTAAGCACTGTGAATAGTAGAGCCAGTACATACATACATACATTTATTTATTTATTTATTTATTTATTTATTTTTAAAATGTGGGAACCAAAGAATTGTAATAGCCATAAAAGATTTTATTGGAATCAGATCATCCTGTACTTAAAAAATTATCCTAAACCAAGATCAAATTAATAAATACCTGTTTTTGCCTTGAAATACTGTACAAATATTTTTTTTACATATTTTGAAGCACTTGTTTATGTGCCCTAGCCCTAGAGCCTATGTTTAGCACACCAATAAACAACATGAAAGTTGATGATCCAGACAACTTCTTTATGAATGACATTCAAGCTGCAGATAATATAACTGATATTAACACAAACTCGGAAAACTTTGAAAGAGAAATTGTCAATATGCCCATGCACTCAGCTCTTGGGCTGAACTCGTGGAATTCAATATTCATAAAGAAATGTAAAGTACCAGTAGCGTGAGCACTCAGCATAATATAGAGTAAGAGCCTGGATACAGGGGAGATACCAGCGGCACTTAATTCAGCAGATATAGCTCCGCTGCACAAGGGGGTAATAAAGTCTTGGCAAAAAATTATAGACCAGTTGCACTAAAATCTCTCATAATAAAAGTTTTTGAAAGAGTGATTAGGAATCAAATTTCTAGTTTTATGGAAAATAATGAACTACACAACCTAAGACAACATGGATTTAGAGCAGGAAGATCCTGTCTGTCACAGTTACTTAACCACTATGACAAAATCACAGAAGTTCTAGAAGAAAAGCAAAATGCAGATGTAGCATACACAGACTTTGCAAAGGCATTCGACAAATGCCTCCAATAACCTGGAGTGATAGCACACAAAATGAGGTCAGTGGGAATAACTGGTAAAATAGGATGCTGGATACTCAGTTTCCTGTCGAACAGAACACAGAGTAACAGTCAATCAATTAAAATCGTGCCCAAGCGCAGTTAAAAGCTCTGTACCTCAAGGTACAGTCCTTGCCCCACTGCTTTTCCTTATTCTCATATCAGATACCGACAAAAATACAAGTCACAGCTTCGTGTCATCCTTTGCAGATGACACGAAAATCAGCATGAAAATTACCTCTGCGGAAGACATTGAAAAACTACAAGCAAATATCAACAAAGTTTTCGATTGGACAGCAGAAAATAACATAATGTTTAACAGTGATAAATTCCAGGTACTCAGGTATGGCAAACGTGAGGATTTGAATACTCAGGTACGGCAAACGTGAGGATCTGAAATATAATTCAGGGTACAAAACGCAATCGAATCTGCCCATAGTAGGAAAACAGCATGTCAAGGATTTGGGAATAATGATGTCCAACGACCTAATGTTTAGGGAGCATAACCAAGCAAATATTGCGGCAGCCAGAAAAATGATAGGATGGATTACTAGAACTTTCAAATCCAGGGATCCCATCACAATGGTTGTACTCTTCAAGCCACTTGTGTTGTCCCGTCTTGAGTACTGCTCAGTACTCGCTTCTTCCTTCAGAACAGGAGATATTGCTGAAATAGAGGGAATACAGAGAACAAACATATACTGCATGCATAGACGCGATAAAGCACCTAAATTATTGGGATCGTCTCAAAGCTCTCCAAACGTACTCACTAGAAAGAAGATGAGAGAGATACTAAATAATATACGCATGGAAAATACTGGAGGGCCAAGTCTCAAATCTACACAGTAAAATAATAACATACAGGAGTGAACAATATGGAAGAAAACGCAGAACAGAACCAGTGAAGAGCAGAGGTGCCATAGGCACAATCAGAGAACACTGTATAAACATCAGAGGTCCGCGGTTGTTCAACGTCCTCCCAGCAACTATAAGAAATTTTGCCGGAACAACCGTGGACATCTTCAAAAAAAATCTAGACTGTTTTCTAAAAAGCGTGCCAGACCAACCGGGCTGTGGTGGGTATGTGGGCCTCCGGGACTGCTCCAAACAACAGCCTAGTGGACCAAACTCTCGCAAGTCAATCCTGACCTCAGGCTGGGCTTGGGGAGTTGAAGAACTTCCAGAACCCCATCAAACAGGTATCAAGCTAGTACAAGGAAATTAAAAGTCATGTGCTGTGTGTCCAGATTAGAGCTGAACTTCTCTGACAGACTGGGGATTTATTATTATTTTCCTAGAAAGGGCCTTTCTCAGCTGCTTCCTGATCCATACATACTAGGCCAAGTAAATCTAAGGATGATGCTCAGTTTCTTTAGACTCTCACTGACCTGCTGGGAAACCAGACTAAAATCTGATTCTACAAGGTGAGGGAAGCTTTAGAATGAGAGATCTATGGTGCTCAAAAAAGGAGAAAATGAACTAGAAAGTTTAGGCAGAACAAAACAAGCTAATGCATCAAAGAAAGTAGTTAAAAATGAAGAACACAAACAATAGGTAGCCACCAGATAGCAACACAGTGGACTGGAGTCCTGGTTTGCCACCTACTGTGCTACATGACTTGGAGGCCTCATCTGGAGCCCTACTGCTGTTTCCCTGGTCAGCTAAGTAGTGTTGGTTTATCACTTGTTTCTATTTATTTACAAGAGTATGTATGTTGAATAACTTGATAATTCACATAATTCACAAAAACTATGATTGAATACAATTGGTTTACCTGGTATACTTCATTATAACTTTATAGAGTAGTGAAAACAATGTAAACATTATATTCACAGGTGTTGGGCTCTGGGTCATGACATAGGGCCTAATTGGCACCATATGGGGTGGCAATATGGATTGAAACAAAGGTGTAAGTCACCATGATAACCTGTTGATAAGTAGTTGATGAGACAAGGTTGAAACAACAGAAATATAAAGTAATTAAAAAGCATCTGCGACACCACCTACTCACTGTTTTTGCTTCTCTTTTTCTCTTTCTCTTCCCTTCCCCCATGGTTTGCATTATTACAATGTATTATTTGTTGGCCTACAATAATTTTTGTGTTTTCTTGCAGGACTTCAGGAAGACAGTAATTCAAACTGGATCTGAGGTTATTTTGGTGGGAGCAGAGAGAAAGAAAAGAGAACGTAGGATTCCCGGCAGGTACAGAGATTCTGCTCTGTGGACAGGGAGTGATTACATTGCCTCAGATAGCCCATGCCCCAGCGAACCTGAGATTCCACCACTGCCAGGTATATTAGCTTTTTGTGAAAATCTTATATTTTGAGCATTTTAGCTGTTAAAACTGCAGCTAATTTGTTTTTGTTATTGCTGTTATGTGCATGTACTGTACAGTATGTATAGGCAAACCTCACTTCATGAATGAGATATGAAGTTGTGCAATAATCAGATACAGTACAGTATTTGTTGAATGAGAATAATTTTCCTATTGATTGCCATGGTAAACGCTGAAATGCATTCCAAATATAAAATTTTCCACTCCTGAATAACTTTAAACATGAGAAAAACACGTTATGATTTCATATTTTATAACATTATTATAAATGTGTTTTAGTTTGAAATTTTAAATGAATTAAGGAATGTTGTGGTTGGACTAGAATTTTGGGTCAGCTAAAGCCAACTGCTTCACTCTCCCTTCTACCAGAACCTAGCTACATAAACAACCCCGGAGGTGGTTGGATTGCAACCACACTTCATAATGTTTGATTCTCCACCAAATTCTCCCTCCCCCCCCCCCCAATTCCAAGTGATTGCATATCAGCTGCCATTACATGATGACACATCATAATTATGGAACGTTGCGCTGTACTTCTAACCTTGCCTCCAAATTGTATTTTGTGGCTTTGTGAAATTGTACTATTTACACACAAACTGCTACAAAACACAGTGTACTTGTAAATATTTAAATAAATAAGAAAATAAAAGGGAAATATTAGATACCTGATATCCAACATTCCTGACAAATTTGATATGATGAATATCATTAAATAACTCATGGAAACTAGTGAAGTCATTCTTATATTTGATGCATAGTTTTCCCAACATGCATTTAATGTTTTCTTGCAATTCTCTCAAGCATCGTGAATGTTGTTAATGACATTCATGACGTACAATCCCCGGCTTTCTCGTATTGTTTGTATATGATTAATGGTTTAATTTACAGTCTGCATCATTCAAAACATGCAGTATGTTTTAAATGTTGTTATAATACAGTACTCTTTTTCCATGGGTTGTATTGATGTGTTATTTGGAAGAAATTTCACTGACATTATCTGACAGTCAACAGTATGAAAGGATAACCAGTAAGAAACACCAGTTGTTACAGTTCAGAGCAGATGAAAGTTTGTGCTGTAGACAACAATAGCGGTGAGTGTGAGGGATCAAGTCGTGGGTATGAATGGATGTAAACAAAGTGGGGAACCATGCGTATTATAGTCAAATATTGCCACCACATTATGTTGCGGTAATTTTTTTTGTTAGATAAAATATTTATTTTTGTTATATAATTAATTGCATTAATTAAATTTAAAAGTTAGACTAAACTTAGTTTGAGTTATTAAGTGAGGGTTGCCTATACTTGATAATTTTAACAGTTGTTGATAAGTGGATAGCCTACTTTTGGGAGTATTGACTAGGTATTGCTGCTGGGTCATAGAGTTGAACCTACTTCTATTGAGTGTGAGCTCTCAGGAGATATAATACTTAATCGCTACTGTATTCTGTGAAAAAGCTCAATAATAATTTTAGTTTATTTGTAAATATAGCAATATTTTTAACTTTCATTTAATTGAAATGTCATATTTACTAAGATAAATTTTTGTACTCAATCTGGTATGTATGAATCTTGTAATATTTACATTTTTAATGATTTTAATATGCAATGTTTCCTGCTGTTGAGAGTGAAATAATTTCTTGTTTTTTTTTCCCACAGATTTTCCAAGTATTCCATTGTCTGAAGTTTCCAGATACATCAGACCTTTCAAGTTGAATATTCCATGGTATGATATCAAAGGTATCAGTGTCTGGTGTATGGATCACTCGTGTTATGATTGTAGATGTCTGAAGGATGTCAGCTACAACACTCGAAAAGCGGATGTAATAGAAAAAAGTGAGATGGTTTTTGATGATGGTCATATTTCCAATTCATGGAGTGCAGTTGATACATTTGAGGAAGCTTTATTAGATAAAGAAAAAAGTGCTTTAGCATCACCCTCTCGAGGCTCTAAATTAGAGCATCTTGATTGCCCATCAGTTGTTGGTTGTAGTATTGTAAATGTTGTTGTTAATAATACTGAAGCCAAACGCAACTACAGATGGAAACTAAAAAATTGGTTCCACTCTATGAAAAATCACTGTGCACGAACTTGTGGTTATTCAAAAAAAGACATCAGCGAGGAAACAAAGTATATGACACTTAGTGGTCTTGCTGCCAGAGAAATTACCCCAGAACAAATGGTGGAAACTGTTGTTAAATCCCTTAGGCATCCAAAAGAAAATGTACATTCTTCCATAGCTCCAGCTGCAGGAAATTTTGAATCCTTCATGAATGACTCTCTTGTAAACTTACAAAATGCTTTGGGAATTACTTCAGATAATGTTGAATTGAAAGCTGAGACGCTTGAAATTAGTAATAAAACAGTTCCCCTTGTGGACTTGACCTCTAGTAATTTGGATGAGTTGGGCATCTCGCATTCACCTTCCAAATCCCCAAAAATGTTAAAGAAAAAAGTACAAAAGACATTGCCTGATTCTCCAAAAGATGTTACAAAAATTGTTGTAAGTAAAAGGAGTAGGTCACATGATGAGTGTTCGGTAAGCCCATCACCAAAGAAGTGGAAGCAGTCAAGTATCCAGGAGGAGAGTGCAAATCAGGTCTCTTCATCTGTAGTGTGTGTGTCTCCAGATGAGAATAATGCATCTGCGACACCTGTAAAATCTGTAAATAATGATAAGGCATGTGAAGAATCTGAAGGGAAAAGAGTAGCTAGAAAACCATTATCGCTTCTGGAGATGATGGTTGCAGAAGAAAAGAGAGGAGAACTTGAGCTTGATCTGACAAATAACTTCCCAGGAAATGCACTTCTGGTTGCTGAAGCACGCTTCCGGAAACTCATTAACATGAACATTATTGGTGTTGTTGGAATCAACAAAGCTGGGAGGTAAGCAAATATAGTTAATACTATCATGCAGCATGAAAGTTCACTTTAGATTTACATCAGTTTACATTTTTATTTCAAGTGCAATACTTTTACAAGGCTTATTTTACCTGTATTGCTCATGTTGCTATGTTATTTCTTCCTATAATGTTAATAGAGGCTTTATATTCAAAGCATAATTTTCTCTACTTATAGAATATGCCTTCCCATAGGCTTAAATATGTTTTATCCATTTGTATCATTTGAATCATTTGGAGAATTGTTTGGCAGTTCTGAGGCTTCAGTTTTTGTGAATCCAGGGGAGCCGGTCGGCCGAGCGGACAGCACACTGGACTTGTGATCCTGTGGTCCTGGGTTCGGTCCCAGGCGCCGGCGAGAAACAATGGGCAAAGTTTCTTTCACCCTATGCCCCTGTTACCTAGCAGTAAATAGGTACCTGGGTGTTAGTCAGCTGTCACAGGCTGCTTCCTGGGCTTGGAGGCCTGGTCGAGGACCGGGCCACGGGGACACTAAAGCCCCGAAATCATCTCAAGATAATTTCAAGATAAGATAACCCAGTCTGTAAAGTTTTGCTGACTTTTTGGATGCTTTCCTGGTGAAATGTTGGAATGTCATTCACTCCATCTGCCTCTGTGATAGGGCCAGGTTCTGGTTTTGATTCCCAGTAGACTAAACAGAACTTCCATGATTGATGTAACTTTGTAGTATGAAGCAATCTCAGTGAGATAGCTACATGAAGCCACTGGACTCATCCAGAGACATTTTATTACATTCAACACTGGGTTTTCTGGGGGAAAACCCCTAGTGGTTGCATGAAACTATTATCGCTGATTATGTGCCATAGGATTGTTCTTCAGTTGTGGAGTTTTATAGGTCTACCAGGGACAAAAGCCAGAATGTGGCCCACCTCACAGAGGTGCTGAGAGTGATGACACTTTGATAAAATTGTTATTAATTAATTTGTTCATGTCTGCTACGTACTGGGAAAGGTACCCAGAAAATCAGCAAAACAAAAGAAACCCCTGCTGGCTTCAAATGAGATTGCAGACTCAAGAATCACCTAAAGAACTCTCCAAACGATAGACAAATTATAGCAGTAGCCACCTAGCTTCCCACTTGTTTGGGGAGGGAGGTGGCCTGCGGTCAGCCGGCTGCTTCACTTTCAGTTCTCTTCTGATAGTAGTGTGTGTCAGGTCTCCTTTCTATTGATCTGGCTCCAGTGTCGTAATTACCACGTAACGTGGTGGGGGTGGGGTCCCTCGATTGTTTCAAACATGGGTTGGACATGTATATGAGTGGGATTGAGTAGTTATAAATAGGAGCTGCTTCATATGGGCCAATAGACCTTCTGCAGTTACCTTTGTTCGTATGTGTCTGTTTTCAGCTAAGTGGTGGGTTTTGCCTTTGTGGCTGTTTCTATACACTTTAGTGAAGTGTGAACCAGGAGTTAAGAGTGCTTAGAGCTGCTTGTGCTCAGGGTTATCTTCCCTATGAGCTCTTTAGTGCTGCCCTTGTGCTGCCAGGGTTATCTTCCATGACGTGTTTGGGGACTGCCCCTTTAAAAGGTCTTCTCACTTATGGTGGCTATTGCACTAGGTGAGTCAATTGTCTTTGGCTTCCTGTCTTTCCTTGGGAAGGGAGTGATTTTGGCTGGTGGGGTGCACTGGTGGTTCGTGAGCTACACTTACAGCTTGCTGAGGTCGGCCTTTGCAGCCGCATGTGAGTGGCTGCTTTGGCTTATATGTATTTCCTCATACAATTAGAACTGGTATAGTGTCCCAGTGCATGGGTGTTCTGTTGGGTCACTTTCCCTGCAGGTTCTGTGGTCCTATGGATATACCCCTCGAACTTGCTAGTGCTTCATGCGAGTTTGAGGGGTTGCATGTTGCCTGTACCACATGGCAATGTTCATTCCATCTACCATGCTGCCTGCTGAGTTGGTGACACCTCCGACCCTGAGTCATGTGGGATTCTGGCTCATGCCAGGTCCTGTGATCTAGCTCCAATTGATCTGTCTCAATGGGGTGAGCCCTGGTGGCTCCCTTACATCCTCCCTCCAAGTCGTCAGGGGTGTTTGCCTCGTAGTAGAACAGCCAGCAGCAGTGGTGGAGCAGCCAGTTAAACGTGGGCCACCTCCCTCCTTCCCCCAAATAAGTGGGGGAGGTGGGGCAAACGATTTAATGCTAGTTTCGTGAATTTTCAATAATTAAATAGAGCGTAATAACATAGTTACTCATTATTATTTGTGTTATTATGTATTACTCGTCAATGATATAAAGGCACCAACTGCATATCCACTTTGTGGACACTTAATACTAATATTCTTCTTCTTTGAGTATCGGACAGGTGCTTGCATCTCTTTATTACTACATTATCCTTCAATTCCAGTTATTAGGAACTGTTCTTCATATCAACAAAACATTCTTATTTTAAAAAAATTCATCTAAAATCAATTTCTGAAAATATTTTGATGAAAGTTTCACGACACTGAAGCCAATAAGTTGGAGATTTGTTTAACATTTTTAAGTTATTTTTACATAATTTGAATATTTTTCGTTTCTGGGCCCCCCAATATGCGTGGTAATATGTGCGGTTTAAGGGTTAAATTGTATTGTTATGGCATGACAATAAATATTCACTACACTTTCAACAATTCTAATGCTATCAGAAAGTCATGGTCAGATCTTAGGTCTTCATCTTCATTTAGGACCTCTAATAATTGTTTATGCAATAATACTGTCATGATGTAATGTTGTATCATAATACAGTGCATGCATAATGTGTTTTGACTGTATACATAGATAGGTGCTTTATTGAAGCTACTACTGTATAAGCTTAAATTATTTTTTCTTTTTAGGTGTATCATTGGTACAGTTGACTCCATAGAATCTCTGAGAGTAATGCAACGAATTCATAATATGATAAGCAACAGCACCCTTGATGTTGGGCCTAATATGCGAGAAATATTTTTCCCTCCACCATACACTGGAACAAGACCAAGGCATGTATGATTTGTGTAGCACACATGCTTAACTAAAATGACTATAAACGTGCAAAACTCCATATAGCATCTTGTATTCATTATAGCATCCAGTACTCATGATACTACACTTCATAGCCTGAAGTATTTCTAAATTATCTTCATGTAATTTTAACTTGTGTGCTGTAATATATTCAATATGTGTTGTCACATCTGTTACATATATAGCAACCTCTTGCCATATTTGATGTACTTGTGTATTAGTAAATTAGGCATCTTGTTAGAGAGTAGGATCAGAGAAAAAGAGTAGATTGCCTAACATGTAGCTTACTTTTTAGGTTTGTCATGATCCGCTGTGATTTGAACAGCAAGTGGGAAATTGTTGGAGTCGTTCAAAAGAAAGGACCAATGAAGACTTCTAATCACCCCGAGCAAAAGGCAAAATCGAGCATGACACAAAAACCTTCATCATTTATTCCCCAAGTTATTGATTTAGAAGAAGAAGAGAAGCAGAAGGAGCTGCAGAGGACAGACAAACCTGATGTTGTCATTCTGCCTTCAGAGGCAGATGGACCTGATGCAGGTTCTGAATCATCTTCAGAGAGAGATAGTGGGGCATGGGAAGGCAGCTTGCCTCTTATAGCAAGTGTCCATAGTGCTTCAGACTCTAACATGGCTGAGCTGATTGGATCTCCAGAAAGAATTTGTGATTCAGTAGACAAATTGCCATTATGTGAAAGCTCAGTGTCATTTAAACAACCCTCTACAACAAAATCTATTCCTGACTTGGTTCCAATTTCTACAGGCTCAGTAGAAGAATTAAATACTGATATATCTCAAGGACAGGAAATTGTGAAGTCTCAGGGTACTTTGCCAGTAAGTGGAATAAGAATTAATCTTCAGCAGCAGAGTGATCAACAGCTTTATTTTGTACCAACAGCACTAAAAACTTCAACAAAGACTACAAGTACATTACCTGCACAAGCAACCTCGTCTCCAGGCATGAGAACATTTAAGCTAAATCAGAGTAGTGGGCGAGTATTTGGAGATTCTCCCAGTGAAAATCTGTTGTCATTCTGCCATTCTTTAGCATCTCCAGTACTTTCTCCTCAAAGCTCTCAGTCAACTGTATTGGATTCTGGTTCTTCAGGAAAGCTACCTCTAATTCCAAAGAAAGGGAATTCGGGTTCCTCTACTTATTCGTTATCTGCCACAGAAAGTAATACTCCATTTAAAGATGACTCGTGCAGCAATGCACCAAAGGTAAATGATGGTCTAGTTCCAAGCAGAAGAGTTTTGTCACCAGTCGTGCCATTAGGTACAGCTGTGCGTGCAGCTATGCAGACAAAAATTGGGGATGGTATTGCTGTAAATCAAAATGTAACGGCTTCAACAACACCAAGCTCAAAAATGTTGTACATCCCAGTAAGTTCTGGGTGCTTGTCAAAAATGGTATTTGTACCAACAGTTAGTGGCGGGCCATCACCACGGATGATGTTGCTACCCACTATCCCTAGTAGTAGCGGTGGAATAGACAACAGCAAGATGAAAATGGTCCTAATGCCATCAGCTCAGGACAACAGTAAAATGATTCTTCTTCCAGCAACTACAGACACTGGAGAAGCCCTTACAGCTAATGTGCCAAGTTCAAGTGGGTCTAGTGAAAATGACTCAAAGAAGATGTTAGTCCTCCCTTCTAATGTTTTAGGTAACTTAATTGCAAGACCACCATCAAATATTGATCAGAGATCAAAGATTTTGCTTCCAAGACCAACAATTCTCAATGATACACCATCTTTTCAGTCTACTTGTACAGGTACTCTTCTTGTACCCATTAAAAGTGCTGGAACCTTACCACTTAAGTCGTTTCAAGTTGATGAAGTTACTTCAGTAGAAAAAGATGAAGATAATATTGCAGGTCCAGAACTAAGTAAAGAGAGTAGTGATCCAGATAACTCTGATGATGTTGTTGTGATAGGACCAGTAACAAACAGTCTTACCATCACTCGTGTTAGAACTGCATCTGAATCGACATTCCAACGACCAGAATTAAACTCTGGAACCACATGCACATCACAATCACTATCGATAGTGCCAGCACCTTCAGTTTCCAGCAGTGGTAAAGCAGAAACTAATGTTGTGTCTTCTGTAATAACTGTTTCAAGTACGATGCCTGGAAACACGCCACTTCAGAAAGATTCTGGTACACACAGGCTATCAAGTAATATTTTACACAAACAAACTGAAGGTAACCCTTCAAATTCCTCGGAGGATATGGTTATTGTCAAAACATCTCTGAATTCACTTCAGCTGAATGCTTTACTTCAAAGTACACACAAAGAGCTGCTTAAAACTAAAGATGATTGCTCTGTTATTAGTCCCGATAAAACTTTAGATTCAAAAGAGGTGCCAAACAAGGAAGAAGCATTATCTGTGGGTAAGCATAGTAAAGATCATTCAAAAGTGTCAGTGCCAAATGCAAGCTCTGTTGTAGCTACTGAACAAAAAACTATTGATGAAATAGAGGAAGTTGGGAGTAAACAAGTACAAATAAAAAAAGGTGGTTACCATTGGAGTGCAGTGGATCTTTCTCTCAACTTCAAAAGTGTTAAGCTGGAATGGCTGCTTGGTACCATTAGGAAAAATGTGTTAATGAATATTTATCGAATGTCACTTAAAACACATTCTCCAGTTACGTTGAGTGTAAAAAATGGCACGTCGACTTCTATGCTGTATGGTTTAGCAAGAGGAGGTTATGCTAAAAAAGAAGGAGACCCTCAACTGCCAATTCTTATTTTGGGTTCTGTTGTATCAGCTGTCATGAGTTCATCTTCTACACCTGATGCTGTTCTTTTTCAAGTTAATGCTATTAAATACTTTATTAGGGAAAATACTGGAGAACTTTCATCATACACCTATGATGTAAGTGGAGACTTTTTAGTAAAACTAGCATCCAAGAAGAGAGGACATGGTGGAGAAATGATAGGTATTGGTGAAAAGGTGCCAATACAGAAAATGAGAGAATTAAGCAACGTTGTAGATAATTCTTGTAATGAGACAAGGAAAACTGATACTGGGAATGCAGAAGAAAAATGTACTCTGCCAATAAAGTCTAAAGTGCAAGACTGCAATACATGTAGCTGCACTGCTGCTGGAGATTTTTTATGTATGGGCCATAGTGCTTCACAATTGAAGGTGAAAGATCCTACAGCATTTGAAATTGCATCCAATAGACCTCAGTCACTAAATCCTGAGCAGTCTTGCACCCTTGTGCAAGAAGCTACTGTTTCATCGGAGCATACTTTACCCCAAGAATTCCAACCAGTTAGAGAGAGTAATGTGAAGTCTTCGGCAGACGTTGTGCAACTTGAGTGTTCATCAGTGCCAAAATCTGCATGCAGTCGTCCTCCTATACCAGTGAGCCCACACCTTAAACAATGCCCACCAAAAATCTCTGCACTTGAATCATCAACTTCAACAATGAGGTCAAGCTTAGATCAAAATTCTTCACAAACATCCACTGGTACTCAATGCTCTAAAGATGATTTTATTCCCCAAAGTGAAAAAACTGAAGGTGGCCAATCCCATGAGATCAGCGGCGAAGGAAAAGTAACATCCATGCATGTTAACTCTGCACTTAACAATGAAGAAATGAATGCTAATAAATCTTACTCTTTGAAATATAATGACACTCCTGAAAAGAGCCTGTCGGATAGTCCTACAAATATTATAGGTATCAAAGAACTTGAGGTTCAGGCAACTTCGAATTGCCTTGCAGAAGGTAGTGAAGCAGCTAAGGGACAAGACATCGACAGCGAAATTGAGGATGTTGACATTATGGGTGACTGTGATACAGATGTTTCAATGTCTTTATTGCTGAGGAATCAGGTCACAGATCAGTCTATGCAAGGTATGCAACATTTAGTTCTATCCTTTTTGTGAAATGTACACTTTCGTACAAATTATTTTGAAAGTACAAATTTGAATTTGCCTTAACAAATTTATAATGTGTGCATATCAGATATATTACAGTACTTTAGAATAACATTGCATGTCATGTTTGTTTGACAGGAAAAGTAGCAAGCACTGGTCAAGCCAAGACCCCTGGAGAGGTAGCCAGATATCTTTTAAAAAGGAAGATAAAAAGGAAGTTAGGTAAGTTCATTTTAAAAATTTTATTCATTAATTTTCATTTGCCATTGTAACTTAGGTTAGAATGTCTTGCTATCTCATACAGTCTAGGTAATAATGTCTTGCTATCTCATACAGTCTTCAAGTTTTATTTAGGTCTGAAATATTCATTTTCTGAGCTATTCACATTGTGTTACCTCTGTGATGTAATATTCTATGTGCCCTCGGAACAAGGATTGTTACTGGCAGGTGGTTGACATTGTTGGCATTTGTACTAGTGACAACTCTGTAAGGTAATAAAAGTTGCTATGGGGCTAATGGAGATGAGCTCACCATTTAGGAATGATCAGCAGTAGGTACATTCCATGTGAATTCAAAGCCATCTCAGCTCTCCAATCTGTAACTGCCCTCTGCCTGTTTGGTAACCAAGTACCCACATTATAGTCCTCAGGTCCTTCAGAACTAATAGTTTTCCAAACTTTTTAAGGGATAAGTTAGGAACATGAGATTGAAGCTAAGTAAACTTGTTCATCAATTGACCTAAAAATTTGTGTATTCAAGCTTCTGAAATTATATGATGTATTTCAGACACTGCCTTTTCAAGTTTTGAGCGACCCTGCCCACGTTCCAAGAAACGATTGCTGAACTCTATGGTAAGGCTGCGCTTTAATATTGGTGGGCTATAGGGGAAACGGTAACATGGGCATGATGTAGTGGGGTCCCAGTTAATTGAAACTGATTTATCCAAAAGTTCAGATAAAACAGAGGAAAATTAATTGAGAAATTTTCTAAATATCCCCCCCAAAATTTATTTGTTGGGAATCTTTCCTTGGGAAGCCCCTTGTGGCTCCCTGAAGCTACAATAGCTGGTATAGTGCCAACTATATCAGAATAAGTGCCATCAGTCATGGGGTTCTGTTTGGTCTATCAGGTACCCTGAGCCAGAACTCTCTCCCCTCAGAGAGGCACAGAGAGCACTGGCACTTATGATATAATTTCTGAGACTTTGTTTTTGGGGCCCTCTTGCATTTGGTTGTTGGGTCTGGGAGCTTCATGCTCTTTTCTAGAGGCTCAGTTTCTGCTTTTTTGGCCCTGTTGGGCACTTTGTTTGTAACTGACTCCTTTTCTGGCGAAGAATGAATTGGTTGGCGTCCCGGAAGAGTCCTTTTGTTATCGTTGCATCATGTGCTGTCTGTTGGTGGCTGTCTGCCTCTATCTTCATGCCACTAATTTTGCTTTGGTGGATGATTTGTGGGTTGATCCCATTTCATTGGTTTCCTGTTCTAAGGTTTGTGTTTCTCAGGCTGTTCGCAGTGTTAAGTCTAGCTCACCTGTGGTCTACCCACGTGCTTATGATTGGAAGTATGGTCCCCAGTAGGCCTATGGGACTCCAGTGCTGCTTCGACATAGTAGATGGTACCATCTCAGTGTAGAGCTTAAGGGAGGAACTGGGGCTTGCCCAGAAATTGTTGTTTCTGGCTATAGTTATCTACTGCAGTTGTATTTCATGGTTCTAAAATCACACAATACCTTCAAATGAATCCCAAAATTGATGAAGGGAGCCCATCAACAGGTCTTGAACAAAGGTGGTAGGTGCAACAAAAGTAGTGGTAGAACTCTGAAATCAAACCACAAAAGTAATGACAAACAATTTCAGAAAAGATATATCTGGGTTCTTGGCCTTATCAACCAACATCAGGAACCTTTGTTCAATACCTGTATCCTGGTACTGGACTCCCATTATTTCTTTGAGGTTTCACTGCAGGGTATTGTGTGGGTTTCTATTCTACTTGTTTTCTTTAATGAAACCATGGGCTACACTGGCATTCTTTGTCTGTGGGTACAGATATTGGCTAGCACATGCAGAGTTCATACTTTTTGCAACTGGGTTTCCTCCTTGGGTTGGCGAGTGTTTCAAGGCTTACCTATGTTCTGAGGAAATAGGCTACTAACTACCTACTTCTTAGCCATGGCTTATTTAGACATCAGTATCAATGAATTTTGGAGATCGAACCAAACCTTTGCAGCGAGATATTTCTCAGTCCTCTTATGGCCTCGCAGTATTACTTTCCTCTGGGTCAATCCTCTACCGTCAGACTTTGGAGTCTGGAGGAAAGAAGCCTCAGGAAATCCTTGTGTGTTCAGAAGAACTCCAGGTTGCAATCCTTATACCATGTCATGGCGTATTCGCTAAAAGTGTGCGCGTGGGAACACCCACTGCATAAGTTTGAATCCTCATCACTGCTCCTATGGATTTTCTCATTGATGCAGTCACGTTAGTGTGATTACTCTCTAAGTCTGGAGACTTTGTTGCATTTCATCTTTGACTTCATGGTCCCCCACTCTCCAGCTGTCTTTACTTATATTCTTTGCAGTTCATAGGGAGTTTGCTGTAGAAATATCCAAGTGGCTTAAGATCAAAAATAGAAAATTAAGCATGGTGATATGTTCATTGGATATTGTTATTTCTTCCCTTTTCTCTTCCTTCCCAAGTGAATATTTATTTTCAGAAATAAAAGTGGGGAGCCGGTCGGCCGAGCGGACAGCACGCTGGACTTGTGATTTTTCACGTGTTTTGACATCAAGCTTCAGAACTGAAGGGTGGATTGCCAGCGTGAGGGGTTTGGGGATCCCCCATCCCCGTCCCGGGGAGGGAGGAGCTGGGTAGACAGCGGCGCGACGACGTGTGACGTCATGATCGTTTGCTTGTTTCTTTTAGGGGAGTTCTATCCACTTGTTTGGCTTTTGGTAGCAATATTTTCACCAGAATAGTTGTTTGTTTTGGAATGCATACCTTTCTGGGTGCCTGACCCGGTTGATGGTAGACATAGAATGCTTCCAACCACACAGAGGTTTCTATAGACCATTGCTCCCCTTGCTGCTTCTGAGGGGACCAGGTTCTGGCTCGTGGTCCCCAGTAGGCCCATAGAATTCCATATACATGACTGATGCCAAAGTCTGACATTAGCATATCAGCCTAGTAAGCTCTGGGAAGCCTCCGGGTCTCACCCAGAAAATGGCGTTTCATTACATTCAACACTCCCCCCCCCCCCCCATATAAATGCAATCAACCCAACCATCTCTTTTCTGTAAAACCTCTGGGGCTATTATCATAGAAACTAAGTAGATTTGTTACACAGGATCTTCCTGAACAATAACCGTACTGTCTGCTATTGTATTATTTTTTCCAGTTGTTTTACTCATTTGCTTTAATTATTTGTGCAATATTTTGACTGCTGCAGAGTCATGCCCAGAAGTGAGCATTTCACTGCACTATTCTTTATGTCTAATACTGTATTAACCCACTTTTGAAATTACTCAGACAAGGGTTGCTATGTCTTCAAGCACCCTTGAAGACGAGTTACCTGAAACGTTGACTTATGAAGTTGAGCAAACAAAAAATGTTGAAGCATCATCTTGTGATCCATCTTCCCGGCTACCATCACACCTTGCGCATTTACGGCAGTCTTCCTCTGAAGAAATAAGTATTGTACAAGATGACGAACCTAAGCCCGGACCTTCCTCCATTAAGACACCAATGAAGATGCAGCCTAATTTATTACAAGGAAAGTCAAAATTAGGAAAAAAAGTTGTTCGATTAAAAAAACGGGTAAGACCACTTAGCAGTACTGTAGAGTAGAAACATTGCACAAAGAAATCACATTAACATAATGCACCAATACGAAAACCAGTAGGTGCCATGTGGAGGATTCACAATGATCTAGGCACTCCCAAGCAAACCCTTTAGACCACTACACAACAACATAGTCGACTGATTCTATTAGGGTTCCTTTAGGCTTCAGTGTGTAAGCCTCAGGAACCCTAGAGGATTCAGTTGAATCCTAGGTTGCATTGCTGTTGACTATGTCGTAATGTAGTGGTGTAAGGCATTTGCTTGGGAGTGCCTAGATCATTGGTTTAAATCCTCTTCATGGCTCCTGGTTTTCTTGTAGAAACTTTGAAATATTGTATTATATTTTTCTTTATTTAAACTACAGTTCTTTAGTGCTGAAATAAAATAAAATTTGTTATATGTTTACTAGTGTTTTACAGAAATATTTGCTGTTTTAGGAAGTGAAGTATGTTGATGTGGAGGGTAACAATGAACAACGCTGCGCTTTGGTTCACAATGAGCTAGAAAGAATGCGAAGACGAGTGATACGCCATCTATTTATTAATCTCCAACACTGCATTGCATCTTTACCATGCAGTCCTTTAGTGGGTGAAACAGTTTCCCAACCCAAAATTGCCATCTTAAATGCAGTAAGTTATCAACAAAATGTTTCAAACATTACAGCTGGCATATAATTAGATTCACAAAAAGTGACACGCATGGCTGTGTATGGATGTTAGGAGCTGATTCTGCACGAGTAGGAATATTAAAGATTTTTGAACAGAAGAAATTAAGAAATTGAGATCCATGTATGATGTGGAGAATAAAATTGTGAAAATAGAATGGAATGATGTAGCTTGCAAAACTGTAATTTATAAGATTGAGATAAGAGTAGGCCCATTGAGATGGTTAAGTTGTATTAAATGAATGGATGAAGATAATGGTCTACTATGTGGATTCAAGTGAAGTTGAGGGAGGAGGAGGAGGGGAAAGTTCAAGCATGAACAAGTGTGAGGATTTTGGGATTGAATGTGAATTGCACACAAAAATGAGCAGGTGTGAGGGGTGGAGGAAGTGTGGGTTCAATGAGAGCGGCACAAAAAGTGCTGGGCAACAAGTTAAGTTAGAATAAATTTCTGAGTAAAGGTGAAAATTTGATACAATTTTAAACAGCAGCTGAAAAGAATTACTGTACTTGTAACCTAATAGTGTGATAGTGCTAAGCTTATATAATGTTGTGTGGTTTGGAAACTATGGTGAATGTGTGGGTGTGTTTTTGTATCTTTGATTTGATCTTTTCCAAATTTCTCGTTTGCTCCTGGGTAATTCCTCCCAACACTGGCGAAGAGAGAGAGAGAATGAGATAGAGAAGAGAGAGAGGAAGAGAGACGTCGTCGTCTCGTCGTTTGCCTGGTGGGGGTCTGCCTGGTGTGGCTATAGGACCACTTAAAATATTTTGGTGGCCCTCCACCAGGCCCCGAGATTGCACATGTTGCAGGGGTGTCAGTGTTTTGATCTTTCCCTTGTTAATTGGCTTTAACCGTTTAGCGACACTTTGCCCAGGCTTCCCGTAGCAGTCTGCCCTGGAAAATCCTGTTGGGGCTCGGTGGACCTATGGATGCGTCTTTCAAGTTCCATCTCGCCTTGTGCGAGTTTGGAACTCGCCTTGAGCGAGTTTGGAACTCGCCTTGAGCGAGTTTGGAACTCGCCTTGAGCGAGTTTGGAACTCGCCTTGAGCGAGTTTGGAACTCGCCTTGAGCGAGTTTGGAACTCGCCTTGAGCGAGTTTGGGATGTTGGCCTTGTGCAGCTGCCCATGTAGGTTCCCACCCTTTCGGCATTTTTGGTAGCTGAAGACTTGCTCGTCCAGGGACATTTGGTTTCGGTCTTGCACTTCTTTTCCCTTCTCGAGAGGTCCTAGGACTGGCTTGAGGAGGATGTGGGGGGCGTTGGGTGCCGGGCCTTCGTCTGCGGCGCTGGCCTCGGCAGCTAGGGCGTGTCTAGTGTGATGCTGCACTGTTGAAGTTGTTTGTGCCAATTCTCAAGGAGGCTGTGTCTGTTCTTTGCTTCTTGCCTCATGTGCCAGCAGACTGTGCTTGCTCTCTCTTTGGAATCCTATTGGGCCCTGGCTCTTAGGTTTTCGTTGCTTTTTTGTCCGTTGCTGATATGCGGAGACTACTGTCATGCAGTTTCTGCATTCAGCTTCATCTAGTTGTTGTCCTATGTTGAATTTGTTGGTTCTCCAGGGTGGCTGTTCTCGGCCTTCTCGGAAGGGTCGTGCCAGGGCTCTGGGTTCCACAGGTCGGAGTGGGCCATTGGTGCCAGTTTCTGAGCTAGCACTTCCTTTGAAGCCGGCATCGTCTGGTCAGTGCAACGATCACTCTGCTCATCAGCCGGGTTCTCGTAAGGGGCATCAGCCCTTTCGCTGGTTGTTGACGGGGCAATTGGGGGGAGCCTCGCTCTGTTTGCGTACACCTGGTCCCACAATTCGTTAGCATTTAGTGTCGTATCCTCAAGCCTGTGGTGGTGTTTGTCGGCTCCTTCTTCAGGGGGTTCGAGGCTGGCGAGGCAGGCTTCTTTCCCTGTGCTCCGTTGGGTCATCTCGGAGTGGGTGCACTTGGACGTGGTCAAAACGACCCCATCCCACAGGTGGGTTTCCAATGCTGAAACGGGACTGTGCGGATCTGAGGTTCATTCTGGACTTGTCATGTTTGAACCCCCTGGATTCCTTGCCCCTCCTTTCGGATGACCACTCTGTCTCAGGTCCGGCTAATGTTCGAGCCGCATGCCTGGATGGTGTCCCAGGACCTCAGGGACACATATTGGCACGTTCCCATTAATCCAGGGTTCAGGGACTGGTTAGGTGTCATGGTGGAGCTTACGGCTTTCATTGCTTTCTTTTTGGCTTGAATCTGGCAACTCGTGTATTCACGCATCTTACTTAGGTCGTGGCGACCAGTTTGCATCTGCTAGGGGTTTGGGTTTTGGCCTACCTCACCACTTCTATGGTGATCAGGTGGCTTCCTTGAGGGTGTCCCACCTGCGGGTTTCGTCTCAGCGGGCAGTATGAAGTTTCCTGGCGGTCCTTCTGTTTCCTTTTGACTCTTCGTCATTGTACTTTGCTTGCGGTTTGGGTGGTGGTGTCCTTTCTTTCGTGGTTGTTCCAGGACCGTCATCTTATGCCCAATACTGTCGCCTCATATCATGCAGCGCTGGTAAAGTCACTGCAGCCTGCTTTCGGTATAGATGTCACTTCTGCGCTGTATCGCTAGCTGTCTCGTGCGTTGTTTCACCTCCGGCCTGCTCTTGCGCCGCCTGAGCCGTCTTTGGACATGGTGCTCTCCTACCTCTCTTCTTCTCGGTTTGTTGTGGCCCCTTCGATTCAGGATTGTTTTTCTAAAGCTCTTTTTCCTGTTGGCATTGGCCTCTGGGGGTCGGGTTGCAGAGCTTCGTGATCTTCTCCGGCACAGGGGTTTCTGCTCTTTTGGTCATGGTGATAGGTTTATTCGTTTGCTGCCGTCTCCTTCTTTTCTGGCGAAGATTGAGACTGCTGCTTTTCGGAGGGGTCCTTGGGTTGTTGATGCTTGGTTGGTCAGGCCGAGGGTGCATCATGTGTTGTGTCCGGTTGCGGCACTTCGTTGTTATTTGCGCACCACGGCTTCTGTGTCTGAGGACGCACTTTGGGTTGATCTGGTTTCCCTTCTTCCTTGTTCCAGGGTTTGGGTCTCCCAGGTCGTCTGCAGGGTTATTTGGTCTCGCCAGCCTACAGTCTATCCCCATGCCCACGACGTTCGTAAGTTTGCTGCTCTTGCTGCCGCCTATGGTAACATGTCCTGGGCTGACTTTCGGGTGCAGGGTTTTTGGCCGTTGAACAGTGTCCTGTATGCGCCCTACCTGGTCAATGTTCCTGGGCCTTGTCGGGCCTGTGTCACTTTGGGTTGGCGGTTGCAGCCAGATGTCTCGACTTCGCATTGAGGGGCGAGTGCCGACCACCTCCCGGGTAAGTCTCTTGTTTTCGTCATTTGGTAAGTAGCTCCGGGGAGTCGAAGGGGCTCCCCCCAGAAAACCAGCATTGAATGAGTTCTGTCCACTTGTTTGACTTTCAGTAGTAGTTTCAATCAGAATATGGATTTGTTTTGGGATGCTTATCTTTCTGAGTGCCTGACCTGGTTGATGGCAGACATAGAATGCTCCAAATCACATGTGCAATTCTATAGGCCATTGCTCCTCGTGCCTCTCTGAGGGAGGCCAGGTTCTGACTCATGGTCCCCGGTAGGCCTAAGAACTCCATTCACACTGACTGATACCAAAGTCTAATATATCCATATCAGCCTGGATAGCTACGGGGAGGCTCCGGGTCTAACCTAGAAAATGGCATTTCATTACATTCAACGCTGTTTTTTTTTAATAATATATCTTGAGCTGCAACCCATCCTCCTGTTTAGATAGTACCTATTATGACGATCGTCAATACCCATAATTTGTACTTAGATAGTAGTATACTGACTTGTAAAAAATTCTTTAAAAATAAATGAAGCTAAAACACAAATATTCCTAGGTCTAGTATAGCACACACGTGTACTATGTTAGGCCTCAGATATTGTGTATTAAGCCTAGGGAGGTTAGGATAGGTTAGTTTAATTTGTTAAAGCATCACAAGTAAAAAAAAATTGCTTTCCGATCTGTCCAACTCAGTAACTCCGATTTCTACTTTCTAATTTCATTGTACGTGTGGTATATACTATATACTATGGCCCTCATTGTTACTCTTAAGTACTACCAAAACAGGAGGATAGGTTGTAGACTGATATTTGGGTGCTGGGGTTTTGGCAGTCGAACAGGGTCTTGGCGGCCAGGTATCTTGTGAACGTTGCTGGTCCTCAGCAGCCTTATGTGGCCTTGGGTCATTTTTTACAGCTGTTGTCCTTTCTTCGTCTTGATACCTGTGGTGTTTCCTTCTCCCTGGTGAGTGCCCTTTCTTCCTTCTCCATGGGTAGATAGCTTCAGAGAGCCTCAAGGGGCTTCCTCCAGAAAACCAGCATTGAAATTAAATGAAATGCCAATTCCTGGGTGAGGCCTTGTGGCTCTCCGACACCCTCCCTTGCCCAGGGTGTCGGGGTGGTTTCCATTATCATAAGAACTGGTGGTGGAGCAGCCAGCTGACCTGGTCTGCCTCCCTCCTACCCCAGGTGGGGGGGGTGGGGTGAGGTGTGGCAAACAAGATGGCACTAGTTTCATAAATTTGTTATTGTTTACTTTGTTAGGGGGGAGTTCTTTAAGCTTTTTTGAGGCTGTGGTATGGTTTTTAACCAAGAAGTGGTCTATTTTGTTTCACTGACTTTCTGGGTACCTTCCCTTGGTGCTGACAGACATGAATAAATTTCATAAAAGCTTTCATAGTGCCACTGCTCCCTGCACCTCTGAGGGGGGCCAGGTTTTGGTAGAACTAATAGGCACCCCGTGACTGATGGCACCTAGTAGTTTGGACCTCATATCAGTGTACACTAGTAGATTCAGGGAGACTTCGGAGCTGACCAAGAAATTGCCATTTCATTACATTCAACACTGAATATTTTTACCTGAAAGCAATGGTCATGAATAGTGTTGTTGTGGAAAGGAAGCCTTTAGTTTGTGTTCCATGGACAAGTTTTGAGTTTTCAATAGTTATAACATGATATTTATTCAGTATGATTTATGCTTAATTCAAATAAAAATTAATGTGTATCTAATACCTATAAACAAATTTTTTCAGGCATCAAAAGTTTGTGAAAATCTCAGAACAGAAGAAATTAAACTCTGGGCTGAGGAGGAGAGGATAAGAAAAGACAGAAGCTCATTAATAAAGAAGTTGGCAACTGTTATATCTGGTAAGACTACATTTTGGTTCTATCTCTCTTGTATTGTTAATTATTTATCATTTCCAAAGAATTTTTTCTACAGATTTGCTGAAGTTCATTTCCCATACAAGAGATTTTTCTGGGGAGCCCCTTGGGGCTCTGAGCCTACTATATCTGATATAGTGCCAGGCTACAAGGTGCCATTTGTCCCAGAGTTCTATTTGGCCTACTGAGTACCATGAGCTAGAACCTGGCCCTATCAGAGGGGTGCAGCCTTAGCTGGCTGCTGCATCGCCAGCTTCCTCTTAGGCTTTACGGATTTCGGTTCCCTGGAGCCTTCCTCTGCTCTCTGCTCGATGTCTTCACAAATGCCTCAACTCTGAGTTGGAGCTTTGTGACCAGTGCTCACCAAGCTGGCCAGTACAGTTCAGGAGTTTATGGCCATGTGGCATGCGCTGTGGAGGATTCAGATTTCCCCAGAGCTCTGTGCTCCAGCTCCATTCAAGAAGCTTTTCCCCCATAGTTCATTTTCTCAACTGGGTAGGTTCTTTTCAGTCCCTGTCTCTTTGAAACTGGGTGCTTCAAGTAGCTCAGGGATTGGCTCATTGCTGTTGACATTCTGGGAGTGTTCAGGACTTTTGCAGACTGTTTGTCACGGTTCTGTCCTGTTTCCAGGGAATGGACTGTTGATACTGCCTCCTTTCTTTGGCTTTATGATATGTACAAGCGCCTGGATGTGGACATCTTTGCATCACTGTAGAATTGGCGACTTTGTACTTTGCTTTCTTTCCCGGTTGCTAGGCCCTCGCTGTGGATGCCTTTGGCTGGACTGGTCGAGGTAGAGATTTCTGTACCTCTTTCCCATGGTCTGGCTGTTGTGCCGAGTCCTGGCCAGGTTGGAGTCTTACCATTGGAGAGTGATTCTTCTGGTTCCTTGGTGACTGGCTCAGTCTTAATTTCAGGTGCTGCTTGCTCAATGTCCGAATCTGGGCATTTTTCCGCACCTCAGTCTCTATCAGAAGGCGAGTTAGACTCGGAGGCTCCCCGGCATCCCTCCCTCCCTCCAGTCGACAGTTTTTCGCGTTTTTGACATCCAGCCTCAGAACTGATGGTGGATAGCCGGCGTGGTAGGTCTGGGGCTCCCCCTTCCCCCTCCCGGGGAGGGGGGAGCTGCGCAGACAGCGGTGCGGCGACGTGTGACGTCATGATCGTTTGCTCGTTTCTTTTAGGGAAGTTCTATCCACCTGTTCGGCTTGTGGTAGCAATTTTCACCAGAATAGGAGTTTGTTTTGGGATGCTTACTTCTCTAGGTGCCTGACCCAGTCAATGGCAGACATAGAATGCTTCCAACCACACGGGGGTTTCTATAGACCATTGCTCCCCATGTCTCTCTTAGGAGGCCAGGTTCTGGCTCGTGGTCTCCGGTAGGCCCATAGAACTCCATACACATGACTGATGCCAAAGTCTGACCGCATATCAGCCTGGATAAGCTCCGGGGAGCTTCTGGGTCTCACCCAGAAAATGGCATTTCATTACATTCAACGCTGTTTTTTTCCTTCTCTGTGGGTAGATAGTTTCAGGTAGCCACAAGGGTCTCCACCCAGAAAATGTGTTAAATGTAACAAAAGTCCATTTCTGGGTGAGACCCAGTGGCTCCCTGACACCTGCACTACCCCAGGGTGTTGGGGGTGTTAACATCATCATAGAACTGGAGGTGGAGCAGCTGGCTGACCTGGGCTGGATCCCTCTCCCCCCCAAACGGGTGGGATGTGGAGGTGGGGTGAATGAGCTAGAGCTAGTTTCATAAAATTTCTACCGTTTGTTTACATTGTTTGGGGAATTCTTTTTGTGGTTTTGGAGGCTACGGTCTTGCTTCTGACCAGGCAGAAGTCTGCTTTATTTCACTGCACCATATTCTGCGTGCCTTTCCAGGTGATGGCAGATTTAAATGAATTTGAATTTAATCTTACAGTATAGCCATCGCCCCCTGCAACTCTGAGGGGACGAGGTTCTCGCCTGTGGTCTCCTGTAGTCAAAAATAGAACTCCATGACTGATGGCAGCTAGTAGTTTACACTATATCAGATATAGTAGCTTCAGGGAATCCACTAGGGCTCACACAGAAATGGCTGTTTCATTACATTTAGTGCAGATTTTTTGTTTAGTTATACTCTTACTGCAGTACTAGTTACATGAAACATTCAAACAGTGTATTGTCTTTTATCCTAATTCGTCAATAAAATAAAGAATTCTTCAATTTTAATGATTCACTTGAACCTGATTGTTGGGAATTGAAAAAATAAATGGCTTGCAGTTGTTTTCTAGTTTTTATTTTGTGTGCATAATTTGTTACTTTTTTATTCTTTTCAGACACACCTGAAGAAGTGAGGCTGAGATGGAGACAGTGGGTTCACAACCACATGCAAAATCCCACAGCAAAGCAAGTGAGTACTGTTTAAAGATACCTGTGCCTGTACTATATTCTTGGCTAGAATAACTTGTTTCCAGTCTAGTTTACCTCAGCTGCTTCCTTTGCCAGACTCAAAATTTGCTCTTGGACACTGCTTATCTATCAGGCTCTAGTTGACCTTCAGCCCACTGTGGCAAGTAACTTTGCAAATAGTCATGTCACAAAGACAGTGGTGTTACAGTAAAATGAAGAGCAGTGGCTTAGGGCAGATGGAATGCCATGAATATATAAGCAAAAAAAAAAAAGTAAAAACAAATTAAAATAAAACTGCTATGTGGACTTCTTCACTGTGTGGTAAATGCAGGATAAAGTACAGGAAATGGAAAAATTTAAATACTTCAATATGAAAAAATTCACTTTTAACAAACTGAATAAAAATAGTTCCTCTAAGACTTGACTTAGTGTGCAAAATATAAAAAACAATCAAACAGACAAATTAACGCTATGGTAGAGAACAAGAAATAAATGTGCTGAAAATACCGAGTACAAAATCGTATAAATCTACCACCACACAGGGTAATGTGAGAGCAGGTTCAACTGTTATGAGCACTAGGAGTATTCTGACTCGCTGTGGCAGGCTGGCTCCTATATATACAGGAGTTTGGCCGTGTAGGTGGTGTTGGTGAAGCGATAATTGTGAGCAGGCAGGTAGAAACGAGCAATCTCCTTGTTAACCAGCCAGTGGGGTGACTTCCAGAATGCCAGGTGCATCGGGGTCACGGGTACAGAGGTAGGTAGAGTGGTACTGGCTAGGCTAGACATGGCTCTTGAGAACATGTTGTTGTTGTTGAACAGGCAATGAAGGGATAGGCTCAATCTCCTTGCCTAGGGAGATTCTTGTGACAGTGGAAAAAGGTTATCTCATGCCACAACAGGAGTGAATTAGCTGGCAGCTCATTCCCACCCTGTAGAGTAGTGACCGAATAAGTAATGTTGACTGGTTGTTTCTTTCTACTTTTTTCTGCACTTGGACGCCCATACTTTAGTGTTCACTTTATGCTGTGGTTTGTATCCACATCCCATCCACTGCATGTGATAGGTCTTGGTTATTGTATTCCAAGTGTGCACCAGTTAAGACTGGGATGCCAACATAGGGTGCTGTATCTCATTGAGATACAGCACGCAATTTCTGGGGAGTCCGTTGTGGCTCCCTGAAGCTATCTTACTGACATGGCTCCTAACAAGTTAGTTTCATTGAATTCCTTGCTGTGTGTGAATTGTTCTCAGAGTTCTTTGAAAGTTTTGAGTGCTCCATTTTCTGTGAACCCTCCAGTTATCTGTAAAACTGCACCGACTTTCAAGAGACTACTTCTGATGAGGTGGAGGATTGTTACCTGCTCCCTATGCTTCTGTGAGGGGGCCAGGTTCTGGCTCTAGTTCCCAGTAGGCCAAACAGAATTTTTGTGACTGATGTTACTCTTTAGTATGTAGCACTCTCAGCAAGGCAACGCCAGGAAGCCACTGGTTGGCTTCCCCCAGAAAACTAAATGATTTTTATTGTTTCTTCTGAAACCTTGATATAATTGTTAATTCATGAATATGACTCTGGGCCTTAGCACACATTTTTGACTCTGTTTAGTCTTTAATTCAGCATTGTGGAAAGTTTCATTGTGTTTCATCAAAACATTAATCAGTATTTAAAGACTCATTCAAGACCTTGTGATACCTCATTTAAATTTATTTAATGCATACATTGTATATCAGTATATCAGTCAAGCATTGAGGATGAAGGTAAAACTAATTTTGCTGATACATTATTCATTTATTATGAAATCTTTTACAAAGATTTTTCCTTCCACAGGCATTTGAGAAGCAGTGGAAACCTTTAGAGCTCGAGAAAGAGATAATTAGTATATCATCTGGAGTAAGTCTTAAATAAATTATTTATATATTTTTATCAATGAGTGTTTTAAGGCCTTTGTTTTTAACAAGAGGTAGTGAGTTCTTACAAAGTCTTTCTTGATATTAAAGTTACTTATCAAACCCAGAAATTGGCATTTCATTACATTCAGTGCTTGTTTGTTTTTACAAATGATGAAAAGTACAATGACAAGCATCTGCTTATCTTCATTTTTGTGAGACAGTGTTGCCTGATTGATGAAGCATTTCTCTAGCTATTAACGTTAACAAAAATAAATAGCGTTTCATTCATTTTGTTTCCGGCGTGCAGAATGGCCCCTAGAGTGAGTAGAGTATGACAGCTTGCTGAAATCAACACTAGAAAAAGCCCTCAATCTTTCCCTCAGCGACTCACAGTGGAAACAGGCCTCCCTTCCTGTCAGACTTGGGGGGCCTTAGTGTGCGCACAGCAACACAAATTGATGTACCAGCGTTCCTGTCCTCTTCAGTGGGGTCTGACAACTTGGTGAAGGAAATCCTACCTGAGCACCTAGTTCAACAGGCAGGGGTACATGATCCCAGC
>NC_091155.1:29632188-29644688 GCF_040958095.1 Procambarus clarkii
CCAACAGCCTTTCTCACGTCCAGATCCAACAGGTGCCTCTTGACCTCATCTCTAGTAATATCGACTCTGGGGGTTTACATCTCATTACAATTTTATATTCATATATTGTGTGTTCATGAGGCTTTTCTTTAATCTTTCATCCTTATTCTCTGACCGCTTAATCCTCTTTGACCATTCTAAGCTAAGCTATACCTGTTTCTGGTTAATTCTTTCCCTAGAGATGGGTTGGTCAGTTTCCAGGTGTTGGCCTGTATTCTCTCTCTCTAGTCAGTCTGGTGTTGACAAAGGCTTTAACGCTGAAACGTTCATTTCCTTTCACATTTCTCTGTGGATTTTCCACATAAAAATGATCAGTGTTTTGCTATTGTCAATTGCATGCATTATTTATATATATATATATATATATATATATATATATATATATATATATATATATATATATAATATATATAAAATCAATAAATGTATGTGTTGTACCTAGTAGCCAGAATGCAGTTTTTGGCCTAATATGCAAGGCCCGATTTGTCTAATAAGCCAAGTTTTCCAGAATTTCAATATTTTTCTAATTTTTTTCTTATGAAATGCTAAAGCTATTCATTTCATTATGTATGAGGTATTTTTTTTTAAATTTGAGTTAAAACTAACGTAGATTACCCTGTTACCTAGCAGTAAAATAGGTACCTGGGTGTTAGTCAGCTGTCACGGGCTGCTTCCTGGGGGTGGAGGCCTGGTCGAGGACCGGGCCGCGGGGACAATAAAACCCCGAAATCATCTCAAGATAACCCTACCTAACCTAACCTAAACTAACATAACAAAATCAATAATTTATGTTCTAAATATAATATAATAATAATAATAAAAATAAACCAACAGGAAACAATTTATTGAAAATAAAGAAAATCACTCGACCTATTAGGCAAATCGGGCCTTGCATAGTAGGCCAAGAAGTGCATTCTGGCTACTAGGTACAACACACACACACACACATACATACATATATAGATTAGTTAGTTATATATAGTAAACTTAGTAAAACACGGTTCAGGATTGAGGAAGTGATCTCGGACTCCATGTGTTGTACTGTAGTTTGAGAAAGTTATTGAAGTTTTTGCTGCCATGGTGTTTAGCTTGTTACATTCTTCGAATAGGTAAGTTCTGCATTAAATTTTGGGGAGTATCAAAATTTTGATCAAGCTCCTTTACTATTTTACCATGCTTAGTAGTACAGCAATTGAGAAGTTATTTTAAGGATTTTGTAATTAGGAGATTTGTCACTTGAACTACCAGCTGTTTTTGTTTTTTACTTTAATCGATGAATAATGTACCCTTTTTAACATTTACAGGAATCGAGCTTTGATATGGATTTAGATGAAGGAAGCCCCCTGCCAGCGCCAGCGCTAGCACACCCACCAGCACAACCACGCACTACTGCAGATGGATCCACAACACCTGTACCCGTTTTGCAACTGGTAAAAAGTAAAGAGACACATGGGGTACATAAAGAGAGAAAGATAAAAAAGAAGCTTGGTAGACCTCATAAAATAGTTGTGGACACTAGGTGCCAAAGTGTGAACATGACACCTGAAGCAACTTCCTCTATTCCAACAAGCATATTACTTATGGCAGGCACTAGTTCACGAGGAAGGAAGATTGTCCGCAAAGAAGATATGAATTTTGTATCGTAGTAGTAGAGAAGACTATAATTCCAAAATGTTTCATTATGTGTAAATTTTATGGCAATGTAACTTTTGTCAAAAGTATCTTATTATTTGGTCTACAGTGGGCACTAAAAACTTAATATTTTGAAGTGATAAGATTGTTGTGATTGAATTATCAAATTCAGTACCTGTAATTATTTCCATATCTTGTTAATGTATTTTTTAGGTGCATTTTAAATTGCTCCTTGTTTTTGCATTAATGGCTTGAATGGGTAGACTTTGATAGGTTTATTGGCTGCTAAGGGAACATGTTTATAAGGCAGGATGTATAGAATATTAAGATGTACAGTGTATATAACTTATGTATATAATATTAAATACCAAAGAGATTGTAAATAAATATGTGCATGTAACAGCTGATCATTACTGTGATGTAATTATTTAAAGCAGGGTCAGGATTATTTCATAAATTATATGACCCTCAATCGTGCAATAGCATTATTTCTATAATTAAGACTTTTAATTCCTTAACTGTATAGTTATGAATTCCTAACTGGTGTTTGTATCTTTCAAATAAATTTTGAACAAAGTAAACTCAAATGGTCACCCAGTGTCCTTTATGAGGATTAATTTTATGATAGATGTGTTGCCAAGAAGGAAAAGGAGTAAAAAGCTTGCCCAATTTGACTTGGGTGTTTGTGTGGAGTCAGTTGTAAAAACTGTTCTGTTAGTGTGATGGTTCATGTGGCCTAGCACCTGCTTCATGTCATTATACTGGGGGTGTTGAGGAGCTACTGAGCAATTACTTTCTTATATTATCAGACTAAAAGAGGAAAATTAAATAATATTGTTTCCATGCGATTTTGAAAGCTGTACATACCTGTAATGTTGGTATAATTGTGCAGAGAATATTTTGAGCACTATTTGTTGGATATATAATTTTACAACATATAAATATGCAACGTAACAATGAAGTCACCTGATGACTTAATATATGCCACCTGCTTAAAATAGCGTGGTAGGTCGGAAAACAAGAATGGAAAAAAATAGTCATGTACATTACTATTGTTTCCTATTCTTTTAGGGCTTATAATTACTTCAGTGCTCCACTCTCTATTTCTCTGATGTAGTATGAAATCTATTTTGCCAATGTATTATTGTTTTTAATATAATAGATATATTTTGCCCTTGGGAGATTTCTCTCCACCTTTCTATTAGTTGCTTTATTTATTGGAGTAGACTTTAATGTTAAATTACATTCATGTCAAGTACAAAGTGAAATTGAAGCCAATTGTATACCACAGCTTTCATTTAGTAAAAAAAAAATTCTTCAATCTGTTATTTGTTGTGACTATGTTCCAAATTGCAGTCTGGTAAAGCATAAATAATCACTGATGGAGCTATATCAAGTTTCGAATGTTGAGAACATTTTGCCTGTTAAATGCTGGCAAAATAAGAGGTTGAAATTTGGTCACTTTGCATATTTCTATGACAGTCTCCCATTTTTTTCTGAAGAGGTCGAATGATAGCTATTGTCACTAGTCACACCAGCCCTTGGAAGTCCTTAATAGCCTACCAGAGGTCAAAGTGTTACCTCTCCCTTTAGAGGTGCAGGGATTAATGATTTTCACTATATGACCCTGCAGACAGTCCACCCAGGTGCTAGGTCATATACTTCATTGATCCTGTTAATAACTGACCATGGCCAGGTGGCAGCACTACGAGAATGGGAAGAGAAACTATTGTGAGAAAGAACCAAGTCAAGTCCTATGCTTCTGGCATTATTACAACTGTAATTGTAATGCATTATTACAAGACTCAGACATTAGGGTAAAGACAATCCATACAAAGCTATTATTAATGTATTACTGTTTAGCAAATTACAACCCTAATTAGAATCCATGAACTGGATTTCAGTTAAAATGAATATGGTTTTGGGCAGTGGTTTTGGTTGTGGAGACAATACCTTCACCATCCTGCTCTCCTCGTCAACATCCAAACTGTAAAGTTCAGAAAAAATCAAATATTAACTATGTACTTCCTTCTGAAGAAAACATGGTTTAATAAATTTTCACCATAGACTTTCATTAATGTATCCATAGATGACAAATGATGCAAATTCTTGCAAATCTATCAGAAGTATAATATGCCCAGCACACCTCAAAAGTGGGCAGGGCACAAATTTGTCCTATCCCTCCATCTTGTTCTTGGCTGTGCTTTTAAGCAATTGTATTACTATTACAAAGTAAACTAATGTAATGTAAGCAAATTTTTCACCAGACATATCTTCAAATTCCAAAGTTATCAAATTATATCCCCCAAAAATAATCTCTTGATTCTTTTTACTTACACACAGATAAATCCAGCAACATTGGAGGTCAAAAGATCCTCAGGTTCAGTTGCCAGACTGACAGCCAGCATATGGTGTTTCAGCTTTACACCTGTTAAAAAATATTAATAACATGAGCATTATAATTAATATAAAAGGTAAATAACTTGTTGTTGTTATAGATTCAGCTACTTTGAACATGAAGGTCCAAGTAGCACAGGCTATGGTGAGCCCATAGTGGACTTAAGGGTAAATAACTGTGCTGGTAATGCAATACACCCCTGTACTGTAATTGAAAATATCTCTGACCAAGGCAACCAGCCAGTAATGGCATTTGAACACACTGACTTGTGGCTTTGAACCATTTTATTTATTTTTATATTTTGTGCAATCATCGACTGACAAAATACTTGTCTTTTTTTTAAGTTTTTATGCATTATTAATTTTGAACAAACTAAAATTTATAAGAACATAGAATGAAGGTAACTGCAGAAGGCTTATTGACCCATACAAAGCTGCTCCTCTTATATCATGCAGGAGGAACTTCCTGTGTTCAAGACAGTCAAGAGACATGACCCAATGCAATGGGAAGAACTGAACTCAAATAAGGTTGGATCCACAATGGAGGCGGAATCCTGCATACCTCTCGCAGGAGGTATGCAAGCAAGAGCCTCCCGGGGGAAGATACGAGAGGCAGAAAACCTCCGGAAGGACAAGGATGAAGAACTTGAGGAAGCTCGGAACCGAACCTGGGGAGGAGCCGAACTCAAATCATACAGGGAAGGGGGGGGGTGAGAAAACCCCTCCCCCTGCAACAACAAGCCCCATGAAGAGGATACTAACACCCAAGCGGGGTCAAAGAGGGCCCAAGACCCCCAAAGTCGGGATCTGGGGCAGAGCAGTCCTTTATACCCTCCACCCCCTGAAGAAAAGGTAGAGTCCTGGGGAAAGGCTGAAAAAAGGGGGCCTGCTGGTGGGACCCAGAAGCCTTGACAGGAGGAACCGGCTCGAATGCCTCCATCCCCAACCCGACTGGGGCAGCCCCCAAAACTGCCAGAGTCTGATTACCAACTAAACCATGCTCCGACTCCCTCAGACGTTTGGGAGCCAGAAGGAGAGGAGGGGGGGGGGGGGAATTGCAGGATGAACAACAGGGAAAGGACTAGGGAGTGCAGACTGAACCAAGGTCGAAGCGACTAATGCCCCCAGGCATTATAGCCACCCCCCCCCCCCGCACTTTGGAGTTCCTATAACCAAAGTGGGGCATCTGGGTGGGAAACCAATCTAGCGCACTGCAGCAACCTAAACCTAGCATGTAACGCAGATGCTGCCTGTACCCTAACAGTAATGTCATCAGAATAGTACCTGAGAACAAGTAGAGAACATGACTCGCGAGACTCCAAATCAAAGGTATCGTTGACTTGGAGGAGGAAAAAATGCCTTCCAGAGGTTTTCTGCCTCATATCTTCCCATAGGAGGTTCGAGAGGCTCTTGCTGCACACCTCCTGCAAGACTTGGATTCCGCCTCCATTATGGATCCATCCTTATTTGAGTTCAGTTCTGCTTCCCATTGCATTAGGGCCTGACAGCTGATTGGACAGCGCTTCGGATTCGTAGCCCTGAGGTCCCGGGTTCGATCCCTGGTGGAGGTGGAAACAAATGGGCAGAGTTCCTTTCACCCTGATGCCCCTGTTACCTAGCAGTAAATAGGAGTTATACAGCTGCTACGGGCTGCTTCCTGGGGGTGTGTAACAAAAAGGAGGCCTGGTCGAGGACCGAGCTGCGGAGACGCTAAGCCCCGAAATCATCTCAAGATAACCTCAAGATAAGAAGATATGATCCAACAGGCAGAATGACAAGCAAAAGAGGTGACTGTCACCTTGAGACAAGGGCACACAGCAACCTTTGAACCCCCACAAGACGGGCTGGAACTTTAAAGACGCATCTACCGAGCCCCAACAGGATTTTCCAGAGTCTGTAGGCTGACTGCTACAGTAAGCCCGGGCAAGGTGTTACTAACCAGTTAAGACCCAAAGCTAACAAGGGGGAGATCAATACACTGAAACCCCTGTGACGTGTACAATCACAGAACTTTAGTAAAGGGCTACCAAAATATTATAAGTGGAATGATAGCCACACCAGGCAAGAAAAACAATAACAGGAACTGGCCACCGAGTAGGTAGGCAGCACAACACTTTGATGCCCCAACCAGCACCATACCACTCCCTACCCAAAGCCAAACAAGGGCATGAAACCCCAGCTGGCCCCAAGGGCAGGGTAAATGCTGAGCAGCAAAAACTCCTACGGAAATGGTTATCCCGAATACACCAGGGAAGGGAGGGGAACCCTAACATGCAAGGACAGTACTCACAGGGCGTCTAGGGAAGGAAGCCCCTAAGCGCATGCAACCCTGACATTGATGAGGAACACCTGGCCATTACACAACAACACTGCAGAGCTCGCCATGAAAACAAAACACCGCCTTGGAAATCGAGGCCAGAGAAGATCTCCGCCCCGGAACACATTATCTAACGAACTGGAGTGCTGGGTAGCCAGTGTAGGGAGGTCTCAGGTTCCTCCCTCACCCTCTTGGGAGGGGAGGGCTGCACGGACGAGTGGCGCAGCAGTGGAGTGTGATGTTTGCTTGTTTCCTTGGGATTAGAGGGAGTTCTACCTCTCTTTTCGGTTTTTAGTTGTAATTTTCTTACAATGTGGGGTTTGTTTTGTTATGCCTACTTTTCTGGGTCCTAACCCTGGTTAATGGCAGACAAAGAATATCCCCAACCACAGAGTGGTTTTCTAGAGGTCATTGCTACCTGTGCCTCTCCGAGGAGACCAGGTTCTGTCTCTTGGTCCCCAGTAGGCTGAACTCCGCTGACTAATGCCCTAGACTAATATATCGCACATCAGTCCGATAGCTCCAGGGGAGCCGAAAGGGCTCTCCACAGAAAAGAATTTATTTCTTCTTCGTTCCTGCTCTCATTTAGACGTTTTGTCTCGACCAGGTTCAGTTTCAGCTTCTCTGTCTTCTTTTGAAAGATCTCGTCCTAATGACCAGAATTTCCCTTCGTCATGACTTTGTAATTTCCTGACATTCCTTAGTACTTTTTCCGTCTGTTTAGCACCATTCAGGGTAATTCTCATGGGTCGATCTTTCCCTTTTTCGTACCAGCCAGTTCTCCTGTAGTCACAGACATTCTCTTTGGCTGTAAGACCTTCAACTAGTCCAACAATTTTATCTACTACTTTCGCTTCTTCTACAGCTCTTGCTGACCTAGATATTATCTCATTTTCTTTGCAACCAAAAATTAATAGGGACTTACTTCGATCGACTGTGTTTTTGCATCAATTTCGGGTTTGATGCCAGTTCCTTTCTGCTCCGGGCTAATGCTTATTTTATTCTGGTTGCTGCAGTTCCTGGCTTCCTTTACTGCTTCTATTTTTTCCTTCTCCCTGGTCACTTGTGCATAGGTGAGTTGCATATCCTTGCACTCTTCTATTCCCTGTGTAACATCCTCCATCTGTAATGACATAAGCTGTTTTTTCTGCTGGATTTCCCTACCTACCCTATTGCAGTCATTTATGTTTAGATTTACTTAAACTTCTTCAAAAGCTATTTTCAAGAGTTTGTCATCTTCTATGGCTTTTCATTTAGTTTCCTATTTATTATTTTCCTTGCACAATTCTTTCACTATCCCTTCAAGATCTGATACTTTGCTACCCAAGTGGTCATTACTTTTTCCTTTACTCTCAATTTACTGATCATTTCTACATGATAATTCACAATAATATCCAATTTTGCTAGCTTGTTGTGTAGACTGCTTATATTATTGCTTTCCTCATTAAATCCACCAAAATCTAGCTGTGTTGTTTTTCTTCTTGCCGGCGGCCATCTTAAATTTTGTCGTCTGCACTGTTACACTAAGGCAATTTTTTCTCATCTAATTATTTCACTTTCCCTGCTACATTTGTTTTATCTCATCTATTTTTCAAATACACTACACCTTTATGATTCTTGGGACACCACTCACAGTCATCAATCTGTTCGACAATACTTAGGAATTTGAAATATCCTGCGGCTCCTCTGATGCAGGTTTTGACTTGGGGGTGGCTGCCTGAAGATTAGTGCTAATGACTTTGCGCTAGCTTTGAGAAATTCGATCGTTTGTTTTCATTGTTTGAGGAGTTTATTTTTCAGTTTCGAGGCTTCGGTCTCGCTGAACCCAGCAATGATCTGTATTGTTTCACTGACATTTGGGATGCCTTCCCAGTGGGGTGGCAGAGTGTCATATGCTCTCTGTGCCTCTTTGAAGGTGCCAAATTCTGCCTCTGGGCCCCAGTAGGCCAAAAAGAATTCCATGGCTTATGTGACCTAGTATTTGAGAACCAACTTGGTGAGATAGCTTTAGGAAGCCAACAGGAAATGAAAATTTATACTAACCTTTTAATGATATACAGTGCAAGGATATGCAAGTATAACAATACATTATTAATGTGACTAATTATCCCCACTGCAAATTCATCAGTTCATAAAAGTTCATGCTGCTAAAAATTGAATGCCAATTCAAATAAGATATTAAATACCTTATCTGGGTACAGAATTTGTATATTACCTGGTTCCACTGGCACAAGTTTAGTCATGTGGTCGTCAACTTTCATGTCTGCCGGCATGCAGGAATCTGGTAACGCTGGTGCACCAATCTTGTATATTGTAAGGTGACTCATTTTCACTTCAAAGCTATGTGGGTGATACTTGGTGTGAAGACCATAGTAATACTCACGGATACGATCATCTCGAGCAGAAGCTCTCATGGGCGGGGTTCTCTCAACAACCTGACAAGGAATAATATACTGTATATATTGGGAAAGAAAACAATGATAACTAAATACACCTTAACAGAAAAACAAATCTGGCACTGAATATAATGATATGCATTCTGGTGGAGCCTGCCCCTCAGTGGTTCTCTGCCGCTTAAAATAGGTGAACAGTTGTAAAGGTTTCAACAGACAGTTATACCTCCCCGCCATCAGATGGCAACTCCAGCAATCTGGGTGGTCAAACCAGCAACAACCATACCATAAGTCACATGAGCAACATAAGAATGAAAAACCAAGGCCCTAAAAAGGGAAGGGCAGTAACTGGGACTCATTAAGCGGCCCACCAGTAAGAGGCCTTTTGTTACACTAACACCGGATTTCTAGGAGGGAACCTTCTATGACTGCCTGAAGTTATCTCACCACAGTAAAAAAGGTGGATCTAGGAGCTCCAAGTTCTACAGCTGCTACAAGAGGGTGAATGACCTAACTACAGGATGGTTTGTTTTCTGCATTTGTTAGATTTACTGTTGCTGCTTGTTTTGTTTTGCTCTACCTTCCTGGTGGCCGACTTCTCTGTAAGGCTGATCAAGGGTCCCATGCACTCGGCGCCCTTGTGAGGGAGGCCAGGCTTTGGCCTCTGGTCTTCAGAAGGCTTCTATTGACTCAAAAGGGCCTGGTGTGACCCAAAAGAAGTGGAGGTTAACCAAAGTGGCTAGCAACAGGGAGGTACCCAGTGGCCTCTCCAGAAAATATCTTTAATGCAGTTGTATAAACAAATAAATACAATACAGTAAAGAAAGTGATAAAAGTTAAAAAAATCTAAGAAGGATGGTAATTTTCCAAGGTGGACATTATCTAGCCTAGACTCTATTCTGTTAGTGTCATTCGTATAGAAATTCCAGAGATGACCAGCCAGCAGGACTTCATACTAGGTATAACAACAGTGAGGACCATGAAGATACTGGTAGGTGTTATTTACAACCCTGCATTAACTACAGGAAGGTCAGAGAGGAATATGATAAATGCATCAAAACATATCTGAAGATAATAGAAAAGTCAGTCACAGTTTTAAGGAGAGCTAAAGCAAAAACCCTAATATTTGGGGATTTTAACCACAGAGAAATAGATTGATCAATAAAGGATCCTCACAGAGAAAATGAAACATAGTGGACAAGAGATGTGGTCACTATAGACAATTTCTGTGGCAGCATATCAAGGAGTAGAGAAAAAGTGGCATTTATGATAAATGGTAAGTTGGAAAAAACAATTTATGGTGATCTACTTGAAAATTAAATGGAGCCATGGAATAGAGATGGACTGGCTGCCCCTCCAATAATACACTGTAATAAGGGTCTAATAATTCAGTAGATTATTTCATTGAATTAAATAGCAATTACTGTCAATAAATTATATATAATTTTTACTTTTAAAAAATAAAAGAATTGGTTAATTAAAAAAGTAAAAATATCTAACCCCTCCACTCTTTGGCAGGAAGACAATTTTGATGAAAGGAATATCTCGGACGAGTTCATTGTACAATCTCTCTTGGTCGAGTACAATAATAACATCAACTTCAAATGCCTGAGCAACATGTGTTAAGCTCTTGTAACCTTCATCTTTGACCCACCCACAAGTGTTGATGACCACACCAGAAGCTGCTACTAAAAAGAAATAATACAAATAATTAGCAATCATAATTTATATAAAATTTGATTAGAATATTAAGCAAAAAATGTCCAAAACTATATGAATAGATATAGGAATGTGTACACTTACATGGTTATGTCAAATTTTAGCCACATATTTCTATTTATATAATACAAGCCTTTCCCCCCTCCCCCCTTCTCACTTAGCTCCTCTTAGACTTAATGAATATTGAATTCCACGAGTCCGGCCCAGGAGCTGAGTGCACGGGCATATTGTCAATATCTCTTTCAAAGTCTTTCGAGTTTGTGTTAATAACCGTTATATTATCTGCAGCTTGAATGTCATTCATAAAGAACCTGAAGAAGAAGCATAAAAAAGTTCTCTATTTTGTGCATTTGCTATTCACAGAGCAGATGCACCAGATATTATCTTCTTTGGAGATTTCAATTAACAAGTCTAAGATGGAGAATGGCAAACACAAATATCATAGCAGGGAACGACCCGGGAAATAACCAACCACAGGTCAGAGAACTTTTGAGATTCTGTGACAAATTCTCACTCAATCAACAGATCATAGAACCAACTAGGAACAAAAACACACTAGACTTGTTATTCACAAACAATGATGAACTAATCAGAGACATTACAATCTCAGATACTACATATTCAGACCATAAGCTCATTGAAGTGCGAACTAGCATAAATAACGGTAGTAGGTCTAAGAGACCCAACAAGCGAGAAGGGGTATTCAATCAATTAAATTTCAACAATAAGAGGATCGATTGGGAAAAAAATAAATGTAGACCTTGCAAACATTCAATGGGAAACAGTCTTAAGCAACAAAACTCCCACACAGGGAATAGCTCAACTGACAGCATACAAGGTCTGCTTGAAGCACATGCCTGTGAGGAGGGTCAGAAAGAGGACCACTCTAGAAAGAAAACGCAGAAGACTGTACAGAAGGAAAAAATAACGGAAATGCTTAGGCAGACACGACTATCACAAGAAAGGAAACTACACACGTGCCAGGCTCTCATTAGTGTCCACCCAGGATACTACACACGTGCCAGGCACTCATTAGTGTCCACCCAGGATACTACACTCGTGCCAGGCTCTCATTAGTGTCCACCCAGGATACTACACACATGCCAGGCTCTCATTAGTGTCCACCCAGGATACTACACTCGTGCCAGGCTCTCATTAGTGTCCACCCAGGATACTACACTCGTGCCAGGCTCTCATTAGTGTCCACCCAGGATACTACACACATGCCAGGCTCTCATTAGTGTCCACCCAGGATACTACACTCGTGCCAGGCTCTCATTAGTGTCCACCCAGGATACTACACTCGTGCCAGGCTCTCATTAGTGTCCACCCAGGATACTACACTCGTGCCAGGCTCTCATTAGTGTCCACCCAGGATACTACACTCGTGCCAGGCTCTCATTAGTGTCCACCCAGGATACTACACTCGTGCCAGGCTCTCATTAGTGTCCACCCAGGATACTACACTCGTGCCAGGCTCTCATTAGTGTCCACCCAGGATACTACACTCGTGCCAGGCTCTCATTAGTGTCCACCCAGGATACTACACTCGTGCCAGGCTCTCATTAGTGTCCACCCAGGATACTACACTCGTGCCAGGCTCTCATCAGCATGGGCCCGCAGTGATAAGCAACTTCAGAAAAGCTCTTGCTATTTAGTTAGGGAATGGACAACCATGACAATTGACACTACCTTTGGTAAATGTAAATTGCCTTGTAGAGAAACTGTTGTGGTTCACTTCTTGAATCACTTGTGATATGAAAAGACTACTGATATATACAGTATATGTATTTGTTTATGAGTATAATATATATATATATATATATATGCAACAATGATCACAAAAACACTGATCCAAGTATGCAGAATAACCACATATGAAAAATAGAAAATGCTTAACGCGTTTTCGGCTAATTCGCCTTCATCAGAGCAAAGTAGAATGAGGATAAGATTGCTGATCAGACCTTTATATCCGCCTGGGCAGATCACCTGACCACCAAAAA